>NC_134363.1:19691819-19846819 GCF_048569485.1 Anomaloglossus baeobatrachus | reverse complement strand
CAACTTATGTTATCTGAGAACACCTGTCATGTTTGTTTTTAGAGACCAGTGACAGTCTTTGAGCTACAACTGCTCGTCTGGCTCTCTACATTTAAATGGGTTTTGTTTCTCTTAGTACTGAAATCGTTAAATGTCAGTTTTTCTCTTGCAGCTTTTCCAAGCAGTTCCAAGCTGAGTGTTTCATCTGCACTTACTTTGCAGTCACGCCCTTCAGATTTAGATAGTGGTGTATCCCAGCAATCCCAGCTGAAGATAAAGTCATTTGGGCTCTGGCCGCCTTGGAGGAAGGTTCTGCTGAGGAAGTTTACTGCTGTCAGGCTTTATCCTTTTTGATGATTTTCCCCTCTGTTTGTGTTACTTTACCTTGTGTCTGGTTAGTGCAAAGGTGAAGTCTAGGAAAAAATTTGATTCTATCACAAGTGCGGCACCCAGTAAACTAAGTGACACATCACTGGAATCAAGATATCGGTCCCTACCTCATTCTGCTGTCAGATTACATAGCAAAAACCTGCTGACACATTTCCTTTAATGAAAGCAGCACCTTCTCTATAAACAAAAACATCACACAACTTTTTTTTAAATGTTTTACTTATTGCAAAAAAGTGCACTAAACTTAGAAATATAGATACTTAAATACAGGACATAGAGCAGGCGCAAATAACTTTTAAATTGGGAATGATTAAGATGTTTAGTTTTAACATTCATGGTTTTTGCAGGACTGTTTTAATTAACTAGATTTAAAGGATGATTATTAAAATTATAATATTCTCTTAAAATAATTTACTCATATATTTATTAATTTGTGCCAATATAACTTATTTTTTAATTTGCTTCATTTTTAACATATCAACCCCCATAAGAAGCCCATTTAAGGCCCCATTACACGCAATGACGTATCTAACGATATATCGGCGGGGTCACGGATTCTGTGACGCACATCCGGCATCGTTAGCGACGTCGCTGCGTGTGACACCAACGAGCAGCTGTTAACGATGGAAAATACTCACCAAATCGTCCATCGTTGACACGTCGTTCATTTTCAAAAAATCGTTGGTTGTTGAGGACGCAGGTTGTTCGTCATTCCTGAGGCAGCACACATCGCTACGTGTGACACCTCGGGAACGACGAACTACAGCTTACCTGCGGCCGCCGGCAATGAGGAAGAAAGGAGGTGGGCGGGATGTTACAGTCGCTCATCTCCGCCCCTGCGCTTCTATTGGACGGCCGCTTAGTGACGCCGCTGTGACTCCGCACGAACTGCCCCTTAGAAAGTAGACAGTTTGCCGGCCACAGCGACGTCGCTAGGCAGGTAAGTCCGTGTGATGGCTCCTAATGATTTTGTGTGCCACGGGCAGTGATTTGCCCGTGACGCACAAATGACGGCGGTGGGTAAGCTCGCTAGCGATATCGATAGCGATATCGCTGCGTGTAAAGCCTCCTTTAGGCCCTATCTACTTTCCAATTGACATTCAAGCCATCCTACTTTTCTTTCTGTGTTCCTTGTTGACTATGCGCAATGCCGTGTCTCTCTGCGGCTTCCTGCCAGTATAGTTTTCCTCTGCCTCTACCTCTGATAAAAAGAGTATTCCACATTGCACTGTATAATACTGTATACCATCTTGAAACATGTCCCATGGAACAATATGGGACACCAATATTGGGCGATACCAAAGACAGCTGCCAACAGTGGATCTTGATGATTTGCTAAGTGCGTTCAGTGCAGCAGAACACTGCCCAGAAAACCAGTAATAAGTATCGTGTCCATGCATCCTGTAATTTCAAGAATTCCACAACTTTTCCTTCTTGGTGTTGCAAAGTCAATATAGTTATATATATATATAACATATACACTATACATATAGTACTAACTGTATCAAATTTCCTCTTACAGCCTGTCACGCCTGCAGACTTCGCTGTTGTAGGGTCAGATGATGGAGCAACTGATGAATATGTAAATGTCCAGAGGCAAGATACTTAAAAGGACAATAAATCTATCTATGATGACCCTGGAGTCTGCTTTTTATTTTTATACCGTGAAAAGTACAATTTAATTTTCTGTATAGATAACGGAATGATCTTTGCTGGATCTCCCATCATATCTGCTTTGTCTTAAACGCTGAAAGAACATTAAAAAACAAAAGCGCAAAAAAAGGGTCTTATCTGATAAAAATGGAATACAAAATAAAGAGTTGTGCTCAGCTTTTCAAGTTGTGTGACACCCAAAAAGACATGCTTTGCACTGATGAGGGACAATCATCCCAAAACACCATGTCTGCAAATTGATGTTCTGATCTTTCAGAAAACCTAGGTCATATGGGCCACTTTTTACTTTAAGGATTGTGACTTTCAATAGGTGGCACTAGAGTTTGTCTCCCTGAAGAGACAATTTGAATATTTCCCAGAGAAGCATTACAGCTATAAGTCTCCTCACCACTGACAGCCAGATTGATTTGTCAGTCTCCGCAAGGAGAAACATTTTTCCCTTAGACCCAAAAAGACATGCACTTAATAATGGAGCAGCTACTGCAGATACAGAGTGCACAGGACAGTGCAGAAATACAAAAAAAGGACAGAAGATGTGTTCACTCTGCGCTGCTGCTGAAAACTTTCCAAGGGAAGATCCAGGACACCAGTGCAGACAATGCAGAAAAAGGACAGAAGACATGTTCACTTCGTGCTGTTGCTGAAGACTATCCAAGGGAAGATCCAGGACGCCAGTGGAGATAAGTGTTTTTTATTCAATGCATTTGAAAGCTTCTTCTTCAGGAGAAATTGTGGTTCTTTTCCTGAAGAAGCTTGTAATAGCTTAGAAATGCATTTAAACAAAACTACTTATCTCCACAGGAGTGTCCTGGATCTTCCATCGGAAATTCCTGAGCAGCAGTGTGCAGTGAACACGTCTTCTGTCCTTTTTCTGCATTGTCTGCACTGATGTCCCGGATCTTCCCTTGGAAAGTTTTCAGCAGCAGCGTGGAGTGAACACGTCTTCTGTCCTTTTTCTGCATTGTTTGCACTGGTGTCCCAGATCTTCCACTGGAAAGTCTTCAGCAGCAGCGTGGAGTGAACACGTCTTCTGTCCTTTTTCTACATTGTCTGCACTGGTGTCCAGCAGGATCTTCCCTTAAAATGTCTTCAGCAGCAGCGTGGAGTGAACACGTCTTCTGTCCTTTTTCTACATTGTCTGCACTGGTGTCCCAGATCTTCCACTGGAAAGTCTTCAGCAGCAGCGTGGAGTGAACACGTCTTCTGTCCTTTTTCTACATTGTCTGCACTGGTGTCCAGGATCTTCCCTTAAAATGTCTTCAGCAGCAGCGCGGAGTGAACACGTTTTCTTTCCTTTTTCTGCATTGTCTGCACTGGTGTCTTTGATCTTCCCTTGGAAAGTCTTCAGCAGCAGTGCGGAGTGAACACGTCTTCGTCTTCTGTCCTTTTTCTGCATTGTCTGCACCGGTGTCCTGGATCTTCCCTTGGAAAGTCTTCAGCAGCAGCGCGGAGTGAACACGTCTTCTGTCCTTATTCTGCATTGTCTGCACCGGTGTCTTGGATCTTCCCTTGGAAAGTCTTCAGCAGCAGAAAAGAGTGAACACGTCTTCTGTCCTTTTTATGCATTGTCTGCACTGGTGTCCTGAATTTTCCCTTGGAAAGTCTTCAGCAGCAGCACGGAGTGAACATGTCTCCTGTCCTTTTTCAGCATTGTCTTAAATGCTGGTATAAAATTTCAAGTATGTCCTATAAATAAAGCGATGACCCATATTAGACAAGTGCCCCTCTGACCAAGGAGAGGTAGGCAGGTCCCAAATGCAGCCATGTGATAAGAATCTAGGGGGATAAAAAAAACAAAATTCAAGTAGTAATTCAGTAATGTGATAACAAATGCACCTTCCTGATTGCATCCTGCCACCCTCAATGTTAAGTGCTGGTCACAAATAAATGGATTTGGTTCATAAACCTCAATTCAGCCCCTTCCTTATATCAGTTATCAATGTACAGTGAATGTTGGGTGTGCTTTTATGGAGCAACATTAGAAGTTTATTCTGTTCAATACGTTTGTGTGCCGGCTGTGCTATACAGCTGGCACCTGCTTTATTAAATGCTTAGATATCACTAGCATATGATGACTTTGTAACCACAAAATAGTGTACTGGTGTGAGCTTTAACGTGCAATTTTAACATGGCGGCAGATAACTTGTAATTCGTGGGGGTGCTAGGTTTCTGACCCTCACCAGTATGACTTGGATCCACTCTGGAAACAATGGCACCTGTCAGAGATAAACAGGTTTTCTAAGGGAACATTAGGATGTCTAGAAATCTGTAGTTCAGCAGAAGAGTAGACAGATGTATCCTAAGTAGAGTTGAGTGGATTGGATTGATCTTAAATTCGACCGTGTGCACAACTTTTTCTGGAAATTCAATTTGCAGGTAAGTTATTCTCCGTAATATTAATGTCTCTCCAGTTCCCAGAGTAAAATAAATAGGGATGATCAAATACCTCAAATATTCGGCTATGTCCATATTCGCCGAAGAGGTCGCCGCTATTCAACTATTTGCGAATATTCGATGTGCAATTTAAGTCTATGGGAAACCTGAAAAGTTGCCGAATAGCAACTATTCAGGCTTCCCATAGACTTACATTGCGCATGGAATATTCGTATATCAGCGACCTATTCGTCGGATATTTGCGAAGCCTAATATAGCTAAATATTTGTGATATTCGATCATCCCTAATAATAAACATAATATGTAAATTATCAAAAAAATATATTACACTCACCCTTCACTCACCTCTGTGACCTGTTAGTTCCCCTGCACCACCGGTGCTCACCACATCTTCTGATCTCTGCTTCTTGTATTGGAATCTTTCATCTTATGGTGGGGCACCAGACTTCCATGTGTTATAGTGCTTGGGTGGAATAAGTGCAGGCACGGTCAATGGAGCACATAATGAAACCATGAGACCCTTGATCTCTCACGCACCTGTACAGAACCCTCCCAACAACAATGACACTTGGAAATCTAGTGCAATATAAGAGGTACAAAAATTGCAACTTGAGTGGCGTTGATCATAAAATATGATGAGGATCAGAAGGGTGACACTGTAAAGTGAAACCTCTAATGGTCAGCAAGGTCCTCATTCCCTCTTCTTCTAAAGTATGTGGAGTGTGGATGCATGTCAGCCATCGCAGGAGATGAATCAGAAGGTGTTGTAAGACTCTGAAATGCATCGAACAATAAAATCAGATATTTTAACCTCCATCGATCTTCAGTGATCTTCTTCTGGCAGCGTGGATTAACCCTTTTTCCTCCATTTGCTTAAAATTACATTACATCTTTAGGTCCCTTACTGTCTATGCGCAGTTGGCAAAAGACATTACAAATTAAAAAAAATGATTGTTGCCAAAATAAACTTTTAAAGTTATGGTCACATCTGAAATAACCAAGGCTTCCCTTCCTCTTGTTTCATCAACTGAAAAATGATTTATCATTTACTATTTTTGTGAACTTTCTGTTGCCCAAAAATAAAAAATATATATATTTTTTTAAGTGACACAAGCCAACTAAAATGTGCCATATTTTGTCTGGGCCTTGGGCTTGTACTCCTCATTCCATTGCTCTTTATGAGACACACTGTCTAGACCAGGGTCGGGAACCTTTTTGGCTGAGAGAGCCATGAGCGCCACATATTATAAAATGTAATTCTGTGAGATCTTTACTCACCAGGGAGGAGCGGCGGTAATGGAGCAGCTCAGAAGGTCCCAGAAGGCAGGGTAGGTGATGCTGTGGGCACGGAGGAGGGAGAACACGCAGCTCAGGAGGGTCAGTGTGCAGAAGGTCGGAGATACTGCTGTGGGCTCTTGGGGTGTAATGGCGGCAGGCGCCATTGATCTGCCGGCAAGCTGCTTTGAATCTCCTGCAGTTGACGAGAATGACTTCAAGAAAATGGTCACGGTGTGTGCGCAGATCAACGCAATAGACTTCAATAAAATGGCCGCTATTTCGTATCCGTGCACACGCCGCCTCCACAGTCATTTCCTTGAAGTTGATCACATCAACTGCGGGAGATTCAAAGCAGCCTGCAGTCTGCCAGCTACTACAGGCTCCACGCCACGACACCCCACGAACCCACAGTATTGCTGACCCTGCGCCACCACTCCCTTCCCGGTAAGCCATATGTGGTTCATAAGACACACCCTCATTTTTACCCTAGTTTTGGGGGAAAAAAAACCTTACAAAACGGAAAATTTGGTATTTTTTGATTAAAGATTTTTCTGTGAGCCAGATGCAACCATTAAAAAAGCCACATCTGGCTCGCAAGCCATAGGTTCCCAACACGTGGTCTAGACCCTGGTGTGTCCCAACTTTATAAAAACAATCCCAAACCAGTTTCTACTCCACATAAAAAGTAACTAATCACTTTTGACTGCTAAATAAAGCAAAGCAATTACTTCTTCAGTTTGAATTCATCCAAGTAAAGGGATAATTTTTGGACCACTGCTAGTCTAAATTCCCTTCATTTGTATAAACACTAGCACATCAGCCATATTTGTAAATTGTAAAGGGTAATGAAACGCTTAAAAAAAATAAGAAAATTCGTCTGCAGACTCTCTCTGTCACCAGATGGGTATTTCGTCTGTTCCACTCATCTCTCACATTAACCCAATACCTTGTACAATCGAGTAAATTTGACATTAGACTGCATTTGCATTAAAAAGCTTGAAAGGGGTTGGATACAGTCTTACGAGACCTCATAGTCTTAAGGGGTCTTTACACGCTAGGACATCGCTAATGCGGAGTTGTTGGGGTTACGGAATTTGTGACGCACATCCGGCCGCATTAGCGATGTTGTTGCGTGTGACACCGATGAGCGATTTTGTATCGTCGCAAAAACGTGCAAAATCACTCATCGGTGACATGGGGGTCCATTCTCAAAAATCGTTACTGCAGCAGTAAAGAGGTTGTTCCTCGTTCCTGCGGCAGCACACATCGCTCCGCGTGACACCGCAGGAACGAGGAACCTCTCCTTACCTGCCTCCCAGCCGCTATGCGGAAGGAAGGAGGTGGGCGGGATGTTCGTCCCGCTCATCTCCGCCCTTCTGCTTCTATTGGGCGGTGGTTCAGTGACACAACTGTGACGTCGCTGTGACGCTGAACGAACCGCCCCCTTAGAAAGGAGGCGGTTCGCCGGTCACAGAGATGTCGCCGGGCAGGTAATTATGTGTGACGGGTCTGGGCGATGTTATGCGGCACGGGCAGCGATTTGCCCGTGTCACACAACAGATGGGGGCTGGTACCCACGCTAGCAATATCGGTACCGATATCGCAGCGTGTAAAGTAGCCTTTATATATCTGTTTAAGGAAATTGGTTGACTTTGCATTACCTTTGATTTTTGGCAAATCAATGCTATGCAATTTTTTTTTTTTTTTTTTAAAAATTCAACAGAGATTGCAAATTTAAATTTTAAAATTTTAAAATGCTCCGTCACCTCTGGTTATTTGGTCAAGTATCATGATAATTGGTCATCAATTTGGTCATGTGCCATCTACTTTATGATAGGCCTATTGAACAGAACTCTTTAAAAAATATGACGATATAAAGTAGTTGACGCTTAATCTTTAACTTGACAGAAAATTGTTAAACTAGTTGGAACATAAGAATAAAAAATACAAAATAAGCAATTCATTCCTTTGTAAACTTCAATGCAGATTAAAATAAATTTCCACACAGAGCAATGTTGGGTTCTTCTGTTGCACAAAAAAATATTGCTTCTAAAAAATTGATGAAAGTCATATTTGCCACATAGCCACATGCTTTATAGTTGAACTATAAGATTTTGTAAGGCACCGGAATCATTCTGTTTATGAGGAACATACAAAGTTGTTTTTTTTGCTAGTATAATTTATAAATCAATGATGCAATCTTTTACTGTAGGGGATGTTGCAAATTTCAGGAAATAGTCAAGTCACACCCTGAAATGCCTAAAGCAAACAATACCAATGTGTTTCATTGTTCTTGGTGATCTGAACAGCTCAACTGGTAAGTAGCTATTAATTCATTGTATCTATAGATCTATTGACTGACTATGATCTTTAATATCTTTAACCACTGACTTCTTACACAATATAATCACCTGATATTGTGCAATATATGTGCCTGAACTTTAACGTTCACTGTTTGTACCAAGCACAGACTTTACAAAAAAATCAATATTGTGTTTGGATCCGTTACATATGTTAACCACTTGAGTGAGCTGCGGTGTGTTCGCGTATGCTTGGAGCTTGCAGTGTTTGAATGCCTCAAATTGAAGGTTAAATCAGCGTTGTTGTGTGTAGAAAAAAAGGAATGAAAATAGTCCACCCTCCCTCCCCCGGGAAGTGCTCTATTTTTAGTTGCCTGTATGTGGGTGGAGAGCTGGACTGCCAAATCAGTAACTTCAAATGGGGCTTGGGTCAAGTTCAGGTCCAGAACAGAAATTTATCCAAACTCCGACTAAATCCGCAGAACCAGAACTTCCACAGGTCCTCTCATCTCTATTCCTGGTTTTGAGTTCGTACCAAACACAGACTGTATGAAAAATAGAGTTTGGGTTTGGAGTTTGGGTGCTTTACGTATGCAAATCACTCGCGCAAGCAGCACTGTGCTCGGGTATGCTCATGCTCAGCCAAGTGAGAGCCACTTGCAGTGTTTGAACAGCTTGTAATCGGGATAACAATGGGATAATCGGATGTAGTGTACACCAAACAAAAAAAATGGAAAAACCCTGCCACTCTCTCCCAAAACTGTTCTGTTTATGACTTGCTGCATGTGGGTGGAGACCTGAACTGCCCAATTTTTGACCATTTTAATTGGAGTTCAGGTCAAGTCTGGGTCCCAAACCGAACTTTATCTAAAGTCTGGCTCAATCTTCAACTTTGAGGCAGGTACTTGTCCATGCCTAATATTGATTTGAATAGGAGGTGGATGTGCGGTACCTGGCCGCCATCACTATCAGTTGATAGGGCAGATTTGGAAGTGAGAATTTTTGGCTGCTAGTTGCCGCTGTTAGGACCGAGAACAGCTGATCGGCAGGGGCGCCTGGTGTCAGACTCTGGCCGGTCAGACATTGATGACCTATAATAAGTATAAGTCATCAATATAAAATTAGTGGACAACCTCTTTAAGCCTTCAATACGTGTTAGGAGAGTCAACCACTGACTTATTCGTGGTGATGAGAACTCTAGAATTTAGATTGTGAGGTCAACATGACAACAGGTTTCCTTTTCTCTTTAATGGTGTGTTCTTATTTGATACAAATTGGCATCAGTAGTTAGTACATAACTTACAAAATTAGAATTATTAAAGAGGAGAAAGGAAGAGATGTGCTGTGTGACACCTGGTGGTAAAGGTGGAATTAAATAATGCCCGGAGGCAGCTCACCTAATGGGGTTGTGCATCCTTACACAACCCCGGTTGAAGCAGTGAGGGATCCACTGGAGATCGCTGGTGACTAGAGCTGTCTGAAGATCCTTGGGAACAGCGTGATGGGACTTCTTCCAGGTAGGTCACGGGATCGCGGGCAACTGGAAGTGCATCACCACAGGTCCTGTACCAGCCAGAGCAAGCCCGGTAACCCAGTAACCGTAAGTCCTAGTGAATAATAAATGTCTCTCTGCTCCCAGAGCTGCTTCTGCCGTAGATCCCTCAAACGGGATAGTAGAAGTGAAGATAGCAAAGTAGCGGTCACATGGGAGCACTAGGAAGCAAGAGGACTAGCTAGTCCTCCTGCTTTCTAGCACTCCCATCTGATCACTACCTTGCTATCTTCAAAATTAAAATTATTGTCCAGCTTGCACTTCATAAGATGAGAAGATTGCAGAGACTTTTACAGAGTCCAGCTCTTGTTCTGAAACATTCATGTGATATTGTTTTGAAATTTGAACAGTGACATGTTTCACCAGTCACATGTAAAGCTCTCATCAGGATGAACGACACGCCAGACAGCTGTTATCATGGAGTATGTGGAGACACAGGGGTCAGTTGGTGCTCTTTCTCTAGCCTTGCTGCCTTTGGAAAAACCGCATGGATAAGGGCTCATCCCAACTGAAAGCCCAAACTCCTTACCCATGGACAGAACACTACTGAGACAACACAGGGTGCAGGAACCACAATAATTAGACTTTATTGAATCCCCAACAGTCAAAGGCATAGAACCCAAAACAATGCAAATCACACGTTGTAACAGGCAACAGAGTCTCACCCTTCCACTGGATCACCAGGAAATAGAACATTCAGGCCTTCGGAACTTCCAAGGCCACATACCCCAATCTAACAGCACCCTGCTTTTGGCATTCACCTACTAAGAACAGGATAGTGACAAGCGTAGGAAACTTAATGAGCACAGCAAAGTCCATAGCCAGGCAACCGAATGCTCCCCAAATGGGTTTCTTCCAGCCAAATCCTAGAATCATTGATGGTGCTCCTGCACAATGTAATCCAGTTTTAGTGCCTAAGCCGGGCAATGAACTTCCAACCAGGATCGAAACCCTTAGATTGCAATCATGTAGCAAAAGAACAACCTGTTGACTCCAACAGTCGCTTTGTATATCTCCCAGGCACGCAATCCAAGAAATATGGTCTCACCGGATTGGTGAAATAAGGCTGTGCTCTGATTGGGTGGCATTTCAATCCACATAGGTAATTCTCATCTGAGTGAGGTAGACAGAGAGGCTAGGAGAAGTTTCATTAATTTAGCAATCCACATCCTCAGACAATGGGAAGCTCCAATAGTACTGGGGAAAACAATGACTCAACAACCACTAGTTAACACAAAAGGGATCCATGTCTGGCCAATTAAGAAAATTAACCCCTGACAGGCATTTTACAGGGCTGTGTCTTCACAAAATAGAAGCTACTTGTATTTTGATAATGATAATTACCCCAATAGGAGCCATATACTGACTATATCTATTGTGTCATTTAGAGTTAAAACATAAAACCACTATCTCAATGACTGTAACTCTATTTTGTATCTATTTTACCTCTTGAATCATCTTAAATGTGTTTTAAACTGGGTTCCATATTTTAGTTACCCCCAAACCTAATCCGGAATGGACCCTATGAAACAGATTTATCTTCTTCTCATCTATAAAGGTAAATATTCTCACAATTACAGAATAATTTGATATAATGGGATTCTGTGACCCCGGCCTCATGATTTGCTCTTTATCTCTAGGCTTCTATCTGGGTTCTGTATGTCAGCGGTGGACATTACCATATGACATTACTGCTCTTCTTGGTTCCTGTGTGGAGATTCCTTGTACATATCATCCTGCCGGGACATCAGGAGCGTCCAGCACTGTCTGGTACTTGTATAATACAAGAGATTATCCAGAGATACTAAACACCAAGGACTCATCTACAGTAATGGAGGAATACAAAGATCGGACCTCACAGGTAGCAGGAAACAATAGCTGTACCTTGCGGATAGACCCTGTGAGAAGAAGAGATGATAGAGTTTATTATCCAGGTATCACAGAAGATAAAACAATAAATGCTTATGATAAACATTCTGGATATGTTCTTCTCTCTGTAACAGGTAAATATAGACAATAGCTTATACAAGGAACCTCTAAAAATCATTATATTCATTGATAATATATGCATTTTTACTCATTACTTTTTTTTCCTTATTAAAAATAAATAAATAAAAAAATATATATAAAAAAACTGATATCCATCAAAATATAAAATTATTAAAATCATGTGCAAAAATTAAAAAAAAAAAAAAAAGAAACAAAATTGGACAAATTTAGTATCAATATAATGGTATACTGACCTGGAGAATCATGATGTCAGGTCATTTTTACAGCATGATGAATGTAAAAAACAAACCCAAAGAAACAATTTTTTTTTTTGAAGTTGGATATTTTTTTTCAGCACACTAAATAGTAGAATCAAATCTTTAATTTAACGCCCCCATAAAAAAAAAAAAATAAAAAAATAAATAAATTAATTAATAAATAAAGACCTCATTAGGCTATGTGGATGGAACAAATAAAAAAAAGTAATAGATCTTAAAAAAGGAAAAAAGTACAAAAATTAAAAAAAAATCCTAGGTGGTTAAGAGGTTAAAACTGAGTTCATCAGTACCAGCCACAGTATTTTGGTCAAAAACCACAATGGTAGAGACTGATACCGCAGATCAGAGAAGTTTTGAAAGTTTTGTTGGGTAAACAAAGGGTAAAACTTCTGCTTACTAATATGACGTATTAAGATAAAACTACTCATTGACAGTTATTGGCCACATCTTGGACACTATTTTTTTGCTTAACCCTTTCACCCCCAGGCAATTTTTCATTTTTCATTTTCGTTTATTCCTTCCCTTCTTCCGAGAGCCCTAACTTTTTGAATTTTCCATCAATTTTGCCATATGAGGATTTTTTTTTGCAGGACAAGTTGTACTTTTGAAAGAAAGTATCAGTTTTACCATATAGTGTAAGGAAAATGGGGAAAAAATTCTAAGCGTGGTAAAATTGTAAAAAAAAAAGTGCAATTGCGCGATGGGTTTTGGGATATTTTGTTCCTGTTGTTCACTATATGATAAAACTGATGAGTTCATATGATGACTCACATCTGTACGAGTTTGTAGATACCAAACATGTATACCTTAACTTTTATCTAAGGGGTCAAAAAAAATTCAGAAGTTTATCCAAAAAACGAATGGCACTTTTTACGCCATTTTCTGAGACCCGTGGTGTTCTCATTTTTTGGTATCTGGGCTCATTGATGGTTTATTTTTTGCGTCTTGAGATGATATTTTTAATTATTCCATTGTTGTACAGATGCCAGGTTTTGATCGCCTGTTATTACATTTTTTAAAAAAAAAATTGCGGCAACTAAAAACCATAATTTTGGCATTTGAAATTTTTTTCTCGCCACGCCGTGTACCAATCAGATTAATTGACTTTATATTTTGATATATTGGGCATTTCTGAACACGACAATACCAAATATATATTTTTTATCTGTTCAGTGATACCAAATATGTGTATATTTTTTTACTTTTTGTATCTGTTTTATTTTCAATGGGGCAAAAGGGTGGTGGTTTGAATTTTTATTTTTTTTATATTTTAAAAAAAAATAATTTTTTTAATTATTTTACTAGTCCCCCTAGGGGACGTTATGGATCAGCAGTCTAATCTCCTGTGCATTTCTGTTGATTAGAGCTGCACAGTTTCTTGGTTTTCATGATGCTGTTTTATCCATGACCTGTCTGGTGTGTACCTTGGTTTTCATGATGCTGTTTTATTCCTGACCTTTCTGGTATGTTCCTTTATTTTCATTATGCTGTTTGATCCCTGACCTGTCTGGTATGTTCCTTGGTTTTTATTATGCTATTTTATCCCTGACCTGTCTGGTATGTTTCTTGGTTTTCATGATGGTGTTTTATCCCTAACCTGTCTGGTGTGTTATTTGGTTGTCATGATGCTGTTTTATTCCTGGCCTGTCTGGTGTGTTTTTTTTTTGTTTTCATGATGCTGATGGATCCCTGACCTGTCTGCTCTGTTCCTTGGTTTTCTTGATGCTGTTTTATCCCTGATCTGTCTGGTATGTTCCTTTTTTTTCATAATGTTATTCGATCCCTTACCTGTCTGGTATGTTTCTTGGTTTTCATTATGCAGTTTGATCCCTGGCCTTTCTGCTATGTTCCTTGGTTTTCTTGATGCTGTTTTATCCCTGATCTGTCTGGTATGTTCCTTTTTTTCATAATGTTATTCGATCCCTTACCTGTCTGATATGTTTCTTGGTTTTCATTATGCAGTTTGATCCCTGGCCTTTCTGCTATGTTCCTTGGTTTTCGTGATGCTGTTTTCTCCCTGACCTCTCTGGTGTGTTTGTTGGTATTGATGATGCTGTTTTATCCCTGAGCTGTCTGGTGTGTTCCATGGTTTTCAAGATGCTGTTTGAGCCTTGATATTTCCAAACAAAGCTCTGAGGTCTTCAAAGATCAGCTGTAGTCATACTGAGAATAAATCACACAGGTAGAGTCAATTTACTAATTATGTGACTTCTGGAGGTAATTGGTTACCCAAGATTTTATTTCAGGGTATCAGAATACATGAAGCTAAAAAGAAATGCACATCCCAATTTTCAGATTTATAGTTAGAAAATATTTAGAATAACCAGGGATAATTTCCTGTACATTTCACAAATACTAGATAATTTGTTATAGCATATCACATATTATCCCAATGAAATATATGTAAAGTTTGTGGCGTAAGGGGAAAAATGTGGAAAAGATCAAGGGGTATAACATACTTTGGCAAGTCACTGCAGATGTGGCTGCATGCTCACCCCATCTCTGCTCCATGTCTGGTGAATTTGGGACATGTGATGTTTCCGTGTTGCTCTATAGTAATTCCTTTTTGATCTGGTGGGCTTGGGCAGGAAACGTAATGATGTCTAATTCTAAAACTATACTTCCACAGATTCAGTGAACGTTCAGCTTTCGGGATATGAACTCTTGACTTTAGGAGTATCCGCCACTATACGATGTACGGTAAAGCACACGTGCCGCTCCAGTCCTCCTTCTCTACAGTGGAACAAACCGGGTCAAACTAAAAGTCAGTCGGTAGAGCTTTCTGAAGGAACCTGGAGAGAAGAATCAGAACTTACTTATATTCCATCACATGCAGATAATGGGACTAATATCCAGTGCACGGCTATATATCCTAATGAACTAAAAGCTGAGTCTGCAGGAATACTGAACATCAACTGTACGTATATGTGACTGCGTATAATGTACATTGTGTCCTACATTTGTAATAGGTTCAGCAGCTGCAAATACTCTTCTCCATCTATCATTTAAAGGACCTCCCTACATGACCTGAATTCATAGCAAAAACTAAAAATTTGGTTTTGCCGCCAAAATACTGTTGATAGAGGTGTTATCAGTAGTGATGGGCGAACCCCCCGATATTTGTGTTCGGAAGACTCGCCCGAGCTTTTTTTTAAACTTTGAGTTTGGGTTCTGAGATAATGTGAACTTGCATCTGAACCCCGAACTTGGACTGTACAGTTATGTGATGGGGCGGGTGGGGGGTCAGTAAAAAAAAGAATATAGTTAATAATAAACATTGTCATTATACTTACAAGTCCCACGTCGCATCCTGCAGACTCTGTGTCCCGGACGCTTTTGCTTCGGGGTCCGATCATTAACTTCCGGGGGTTTTCACTGCACTGCTCGTCACTCGGCAGTCTTCGGCTGTTTTCGTCCGTGTTCGCGGTGATGTCAGGATTCACCCAAGTCCATGAGCCATTGACTCGACTGAACTTTGACTGTCACTGTGCGAGTCTCGCATTGGTATCACCCAGCATGGCGCACATTCTCCTTACAGGAGTGGGTCGGCTGCATGTACTTCCATATGTGCCGCCCCGGCGCAGACAGGGGTGCTCGGATCCGGACTGGTCATGGCTCGAAGGGGTCCAGACTCCTTCAACTAACACTTGAATCCTTGAAAGGGGATATTTACAGAGGAAAAGTTCGTGACACCACCTGCGGGTTGTGGTAATGGGAGTACCGCCGCTGCTAGAGCGAGTGGTGTGGGGCAGCAAGGTGTCAGTCCCTCCACAAGTTGGGAAGGCCTCGGCCTCTGGGGTGATTGGTGGGTTGCTTGGGAGCGCAGGGTGCAGGGAACCAGTGTACTCACTGTGGTAGTCGTGGTGCTGGATGAGGATTACAAAGTAGACGCAAACACTGTGGTAAACCAAAGTCTATGTGCACCGCTGCCACTTCAGGGAGCCCGTCCAGGTGTCCGTTCCCACCGGTGTCACTTGGTAATCTGGACCCTGCCTCTGTGCACAAATTTAGTTGTCGGTTATGGCCCCTCGGCTTGAAGCTGTTAGGGCCCCGCTACCTATGTGTAGTGTAGCTGTGCTCTTGATGGCTGGTACTTGGGATTTCAGTGGATTGCTTTGTATGGAGAACCCTATCCCCCACGTTGTGCTGATGCCTTCAATCTCTGAGCCCTTAGGGAAGATCATGGAGGTACTCTTCCTCCCAGGTTAATTATCAAGACATTGAATCGGTTCCTGACCTAGGGTCCTGTACCCCGTCTTGCTCTGTACCGGTCCGTTTATTGGGCTTGCTGGTGCTGACAGTCCTCCAACACTATGTCCGTCACACCCTTTTCCAATGTCACTGCTACCGGTCCCCGACTCCTTTGGTCCCGAACCACCGTCTGCTACCCAACCAAGGTCTCGCTCCTCGGGAGCTACTACTACCAGCTCCTCACTCTTTGAGGGCTGTCCCTTCTCTGCTCTGCTCTCCACTTCCTCCCTCCCACTTGTTTGCATTACCCCTAGGTGGGTGGCCCTACTCCAGCATGACCATCCGACTGGTGTGTCTGACAGGTTTGATGTGAGGTGTGGTTGGGATTTGTAGTGCTGATGGAGGTGACACCGGTTACCTGGAACCATGGGGGTTGGGTCCTGCACCCTGGGGGACAGGATGTAGTTCCCTGTGGCACCCTGATGTACTCAGGGGTGCCACACATACACCATTTACAAGAAGAAAAAACAAAAAGCCAGCACTAAATGCACTTCAGCACTAAAAATTCCAAACTGTACTTATTATAAAAATTTTGAGATTTTTGGCAAAAAAATGCAATTTCTTGAGCTACCTCGCCCCGTCATGGCAAATCTCATTTGAGGCAGTCCTACACTAAAATATTTTTATAAAATGTGCCATACGGCCTCACATATGAATAGTAGAACTGCTCTTAGCAGCACTCACCTGGTCTATTTCAATCCCGTACCCATGACTGAGTCATAGCTGTGGGCGGGACAGGTCCAAGCAAATGCTGCATGAAGTAAATAGCCTGTGGACAAGGCCTGATGACTGATGTGAACAGTCACCAACCGCCAAAATCTAGACAGGTGGAATACATCCCAAATTGGGGTGCATAGCAAGGTGGAGGTCAGCCACCGACCAATTCAATGAAGAAAAAACAAAAAGCCAGCACTAAATGTGCACTTCAGCACTAAACATTCCAAACTGTACTTATTATAAAAATTTTGAAATTTTTGGCAAAAAATTGCAATTTCTTGAGCTGCCTCGCCACGTCACGGCAAATCTCATTTGAGGCAGTCCTACACTAAAATATTTTTATAAAATGTGCCATACGGCCTCACATATGAATAGTAGAACTGCTCTTAGCAGCACTCACCTGGTCTATTTCAATCCCGTACCCATGACTGAGTCATGGCTGTGGGCGGAACAGGTCCAAGCAAATGCTGCATGAAGTAAATAGCCTGTGGACAAGGCCTGATGACAATGTGAACAGTCACCAACCACCAAAATCTAGACAGATGGAATACATCCCAAATTGGGGTCCATTTACAGTTTGGGTTAACCCATCACTAGTTATCAGTCATTGTACTGGAGGTGGAGGAGGTGAGCTGTTAATTGTTATTGTCGATGGTGGATTCTGTGTGATCTACTGTATTTAGAGTATTTATCAGTCATTATACAGGAGGATGAAGAGTGACATCACCTATTGTGAATGGTGCAGAAAATTACATAAGTAATTCTAATATAGTTCTGTAGTCAGAAAGAACATGATCAAACTATTTTTAAAATGGAGACTAATATTCTGAATCAAGACTAAGATACTAATTTTATAATATTATGTGGGGGAGGGGTATCATCATTGAGGGTATTTGATCGTTTCTTTCCTCTTTCTGTAGATGCGGCTACTGGAGTTCACATCACCGTGAAGAATGAAGGGGAATTCACTAAATTGATCTGTGATTTCCTAAGCAGCCGACCTGATGTAACTCACTACACCTGGATGAAGGATGGATCCATATTACAGAACCAGACAGGCAAGATTCTGACCATGGGCAACAATGTAGAGACCTCCGGGAAATATTCATGTATCGCTCACAACAGTGTCGGGGATTCCTCCTCTGAAGACGTTGATCATACCGGTAAATTCTTCTTGTAATTTTTGAAGTCTGATTTATATCTGTTGGTTTGTCTGTTGTTCTTTTGGTTATTACGGATGAGATTTCTGTTTTCCAGATGTTTCGAGTAATTCAATCTCATTCTTATTTAATCCCCTGTATCTTTATCTATTGACATATAGGTCAAGGTTCCCGACACATTATCCTCATTATTACTCTGACAACAATTGGAACGATCTTCCTTCTACTGATTTTATGGTTTGTGTTTGCTCGTTGGAGGTAATGTATATTAGGAATCAAAAATTTATCTCAACTGCAAATTATCAACCATCCCAGAGATAATTTCCTTATCTTTTCTGTTTATAAAACAAGATTTAATTCCATCATTGGAAAATTCTAATTTAATGGGGAACCATCACTTTTACCTTAATTAGCTAGGGTGGCAACCAACTACAATGAGCATCACTCGCTCTGAAGAGCGATTATCCTACATGGCCGCCATGAATAAGCCAACAATTTCCAGATGTATGTAGAGTGTAATGCTTCATTTGTCCTGCGGAGGCACTGCAGGCAAAAAGAACAGTTATTGCTAAATTCTCACGGCATATTAAAGACTAGGGATGATCGAATACCTCAAATATTCGGCTTTGCGAATATTTGCCGAATAAGTCGCCGCTATTCGACTATTCGCTAATATTTGATGCGCAATGTAAAGCCTGCTTTGCACATTACGATTTAGCATACAATATTGTATGCGATCATAACCGCCCCCATCATATGTGCGGGACGTTCAATTTGTTGAACGTTTCGCACATACAAGTTACCCCCCGTCACACGTACTTACCCGTCCATACAACCTTGATGTGGGCGGCGAACGTCCACTTTCTGGAGTGGGAGGGACGTTCGGCATCACAGCGACGTCACGCGGCAGCCGGCCGATTGAAGCGGAGGGGCGGAGATGAGCGGGACGTAAACATCCCGCCCACCTCCTTCCTTCCGCATTGCCGGCGGGAGCCGCGGGGCGCAGATAAGCTGCAGTTAATCGTTCCTGGGGTGTCACACACTGCGATGTGCGCTACCCCTGGTACGATGAACAACCTAACGTTCAATATTTAGGAATTGAACGACGTGCATGCGATGAACGTTTTACCATTCAATCGCAATCGCACGTAGCTGTTACATGCTACAATGTAACTTGCGATGCCGGATGTGCGTCACTTACGACGTGACCCCGCCGACACATCGTAAGATATATTGTAGCGTGTAAAGCGCCCTTAAGTCTATGTGAAACCTGAATAACAACTATTCGGAACTATTCGGGCTTTCCATAGACTTACATTGCGCATCGAATATTCGCATAGCAGTGACCTATTCGTCGGATATTCGCGAAGCCAAATATTTGAGGTACTCGATCATCCTTATTAAAGACAATTGTCTCAACATTATAAGTAGCTTAACCTTATCACCCACGGGCGATTTTTTGTTGTTCGTTTTCTGTTCCCCTTCTTTTGAGACCTGTAACTTTTTTTATTTTTCCACCAATCTTGCCACATGAGGGCTTATTTTTTGCTGAACAATTTGTATTTTTGAATAAAACCATTAGTTTTACCATATAAGGTAGTGGAAAATGGGAAAAAAAATTCCAAGTGCAGTGAAATTGCCAAAAAGTGCGATTGCATGATTATTTTTGGGATATTTTATTCACAGTGTTCCCTATATGGTAAAACTAAAAAAATTCAGAAGTTGTCCAAAAAAGAGTAGCACTTTTAGCACCATGTTTGAAACCCGTAGCGTTCTCATTTTTCAGGATCTAGGGCTTAGTGATGGATAATTTTTTGCGTCTTGAGCTGGCGTTTTTAATTATACCATTTTTGTGTGGATGCTACAATTTAATTGCCTGTTAAGGCCCCATTACACGCAACGACGTATCTAACGATATATCACCGTGGTCACGGATTCCGTGACGCACATCTGGCATCGTTAGCGACGTCGTTGCGTGTGACACCAACGAGTGACACCAACGATTTGCCCGTGATGCACAAACGATGCTGCATGTGATGGGGCCTGTATTGAATTTAAAAAAAAAATTGCGGCAAAAAAACTTAATTTTGGCGTTTAGAGTTTTTTTTCTCACCACACCATATACTAATCAGAATAATTAGTTATATATTTTGATAGCTAGGGTATTTTTGAGCATGACAATATCAAATATGTGTGTATTTTCTGTTATTTTTCTGTTCTATTTTCAATGGGGGTAAATGGGGGGGGGTTTTGAACTTTTTTTATTTTTTCACATTTTTAAAAACTTTTTTTTACATTTTTGTATTTATTCTACTAGTCCTCCTAGGGGACTTTATGGATCCAGAGTCTGATCACTTGTTCATTTCTGCTGATCAGAGCTGCCCATCACTAATTATCAGTTACCTTTTTTTCATTTGTATGACCATGTTTATTTCTCTGTAGAGATACTTTAGAGCTTAATATTGCACATTTGTTTTGCATAAAAATAAATTTGGGGAAAATCAAATTTTCAGGCATAATTCGAGGGTATATGTCTGTGAAGATGTAATTTACCCTTTCACTGTATATGCTGTGATACTATGTCATGATATGCATATTTCCCTGGTTGTATTAGTTGTAATTCATGTATTTCCTTGGGGGAGCTACTGATCTCAATGTGTCTCTCTCATACAATTGCGTCTTGGCATCTAATGTGATTATGTAAATAGCCTGTCCTCTTCTTTCCAGAGTTGTGTATCTAATCTGTAATTGAATTGGCCAGTGAAGGAATAGTCATTGTTCTGCACAGCAGGGGATCCCTTCATCTACTGTGGCTAGCAGACATATCGGAGCCCTGTGATGGACCAAACCATTGATGATAGGATGTGTGACCCCCACCCCCTGAACATGGTGGGCTGGTCAAGGAGCACAGACAATGCATTCCCCTTTTTGTAACTTCAGAGCTGAGCTGAAACTTGAAGGGAGCAGGAGCTCCAGCCTGTGTGGCTGTGGACACGGACGGAGCTAGGCCTGTGTGGCGGCCCGTGGGATTGTGTGGAACTCTTTGGACTACTGTAAGGACGATTGCTTTGTAATCCGGTCCGAGGATTGTCGGGAAGGGCCCCCGAATCTGTTTTACGTGGACTTATCGTGTGCTGTTCCAGTGTTCTTGTGAATAAACCTGTTGGATCGTTCCTCGGCCTGTTGTCTCTCCTTGCTCTGCTGTACACCCCGTCACAAACTGGTGGCAGCGGTGGGATCAGAGCAGAAGGAATGGAGGACAATGGCTCAACATCAGGAACCAGCACTGCAGAGTACAAGACCTGGACTTTGGGGAGCCTGCAATCAAAGGCCCGTGAAGTAGGAGTTCGTTTCAAAGGACTCTCCAAGGAGCAGCTGATTGAGGCGCTAGAAGGAGTCTGCTCGCAAAATGACGTGGAGGAAGGATCCTCACAGCAAAGGGAGGAAAGACGGGAGCTGGAGGTAAATACCCAAAAAAGTCAATGGATTGTGTGGTACAAGGAAAAGATGGCACTGCTTGGAGATGAGGCCACCATAGAAGATAAGAGGGAGGCCATGCGTGGAGCTGAAGAGAAGGAGCGCAGGATGGAGGAGATGGCATTGCTGGATAAGCAGCTCGCTGTGGAAGCCGCGAGAGGTTCCAGACAGACTGTAACCCCAGCACCCATCATGAGGGAACTTCCCAGAGTGTCCCGCAAAGACTTCAAGCAGTTTAATGAGGCTGCTGGTGACATTGAGGGCTTCTTCCAGGACTTTGAGCATCAGTGTCGATTAATGGAAGTCCCAGAAAGGGAGCGCGTCCGGCATCTGGTTGGGCTCTTAGAGGGTGGAGCTGCTGAAGCCTATAGAGCTATGGACCCTCGGTGGAACTGTGAGTATGCGGAGATTAAACAGACTATTCTAAAACATTATGCTGTGACCCCAGACACTTACAGGACTCAGTTCCGTGCTTTAGCCTGTGATGGGGAAGTGTCTTTTAAGATATATGCTCATAGACTCAAACAAATATGTAATCGCTGGCTGGAGGCAGAGGAGGCCTTATCTTGGGAGACCTTCCTGCAGGTCATCCTAAAAGAACAATTCTTTGCCCAGTGCCCCGCTGAGATCCGGGAATGGGTGCGTGAGAGAAAACCAGCGACAGTGGAGGAAGCTGCTGCTCTCGCTGATGAGGCTCTCACCATCAAGCCTCAGTGGAGGGTTCTGTTGGAGGATGGAGAGACGCCTAACAGCTCCACAACACCGGATGCCCCCAGTTATTCTGTCCCCATTGTTCCCCGTTCCTCTAAGCCACCACATGTTGATACCCGTGTTAATGTGCCTCCAGTTGCTTCTACTGCACTTTCTGGAATACGCCGGGGAGAGGAAGTAACAGAGCGCAGGTGTTATGTTTGTAGGCATCCCGGGCATTTGCAGGCCTCATGCCCAGCCAGCCCATGGAGGAATCATCCTCGAACCCCTATAGCACCTTCAGGTGGGAGCCGGCCTCCAAGTTCCCCTACCCCTTACCCAAGAGGACGCCTTGGATGGAGGGAGATCCAGCTCAGATGCTATCAATGTGGACAGCCAGGGCATCGGCAAGTCTCCTGCCCAGCTGTTCAAATGAGGACTGATCCTGCACCCAATCGGATTGTTAATTATTTACAGCCCAGTGCCATGGAGGAAGATGTGGCACCGTTATGTGAGGACTGGCCTAGTGACTCAGCCCCCCATGTTGCACCACCAGGAGTTTACGGGGTGCGACCCGCAGTTATGACGACTTCTGCTCATCGAGGTAAGCACTTGCAGGAGGTTGTGCTGGATGGACAGAGACTTGTTGGATTTTGTGACTCGGGTGCTTTCCTCACACTGGCTGATCCCCGAGTGGTTCGGCCTGAGGCAATCCATAGAGGACCTGGGATTGTTATTGAACTGGCTGGTGGACAATGGAGGACTATTCCCACAGCCACTGTGGATCTGAACTTTGGTTTTGGGGTCAAGCGATGTGTGGTTGGGGTGATGGGTGGTCTGCCTGCAGCTGTTCTCCTGGGCAATGATGTGGGAGAGCTACGATGCCAATTCGTGGCTGCATGAAGCCACATGTAAGTAACGCTCTGCCTGTGTGTACTTAACCAGTGACCTGTAGAGGTCCCTAGTACGTACACAAGTTGGGAAGGGGAGGGATTGTGAAGATGTAATTTACCCTTTCACTGTATATGCTGTGATACTATGTCATGATATGCATATTTCCCTGGTTGTATTAGTTGTAATTCATGTATTTCCTTGGGGGAGCTACTGATCTCAATGTGTCTCTCTCATACAATTGCGTCTTGGCATCTAATGTGATTATGTAAATAGCCTGTCCTCTTCTTTCCAGAGTTGTGTATCTAATCTGTAATTGAATTGGCCAGTGAAGGAATAGTCATTGTTCTGCACAGCAGGGGATCCCTTCATCTACTGTGGCTAGCAGACATATCGGAGCCCTGTGATGGACCAAACCATTGATGATAGGATGTGTGACCCCCACCCCCTGAACATGGTGGGCTGGTCAAGGAGCACAGACAATGCATTCCCCTTTTTGTAACTTCAGAGCTGAGCTGAAACTTGAAGGGAGCAGGAGCTCCAGCCTGTGTGGCTGTGGACACGGACGGAGCTAGGCCTGTGTGGCGGCCCGTGGGATTGTGTGGAACTCTTTGGACTACTGTAAGGACGATTGCTTTGTAATCCGGTCCGAGGATTGTCGGGAAGGGCCCCCGAATCTGTTTTACGTGGACTTATCGTGTGCTGTTCCAGTGTTCTTGTGAATAAACCTGTTGGATCGTTCCTCGGCCTGTTGTCTCTCCTTGCTCTGCTGTACACCCCGTCACAATGTCAAATTCAAATTTCGGCTGAACAGTTCATCCTTTTGATATGTCCCTTCCAAAATGTTTTCTTCTAGTTTCTTTTCTTCATTATCTTGTTTTCTTACTGTTTGTCTTAATTTTTTGTTTCCATAGAAAAAAACACAGGAAGTCAGCGAGCACAGAGGTACGTGACATGCAAAACAATGAGGATAGCCCCTTTAAACTTTAAGGCCCCGTTACACGCAACGAGATGTCGTTGAGGTCACGCAATTCGTGATGCACATCCGGCCTCGTTAGCGACGTTGTTGCGTGTGACACGTATGAACAACCGATAACGATCAAAAATACTCACCAAATCGTTGATCGTTGACGCGTCGTTCTAATCCCAAATATCGTTGCTGGTGCTGGACGCAGGTTGTTTGTCGTTCCTGAGGCAGCATACATCGCTATGTGTGACACCCCAGGAACGACGAACAACAGTGTACCTTCGTCCTCCGGCAACGAGGTGGGTGTCTCTTTCTTTCGGCTGCTCTCCACCCCTCTGCTTCTATTGGACGGCTGCCGTGCGATGCCGCTTTGACGCCGTACGAACCGCCCCCTTAGAAAGGAGGCGCTTCACCGGGCACAGCGACGTCAATAGAAAGGTAAGTCCATGTGATGGGGACTAATTATATTGTGCGCCACGGGCAGCGATTTGCCCGTGACGCACAAACTACGGGGGTGGGTGCTTTCACGAGTGACATCGCTAGCGATGTCGCTGCGTGTAAACCCCACTTTAGACTTTTCCCTGCAATGGAGACTCCAAGTTTCGACTTCATACAAAGATGGGAATCCATGGAAAGGAGCGCTATACTATGTGATACATGGTTGGGAATTTAATTTAATTTTTGCAGAAGATAAGATGGATCAGCACAAAAACATGGTCAGTCAAAGAAAGGACACTCCCATATCAATTGCAGCAACAACATGAAAAAATTAATCGTATATAATTCTTCCAAAAAATGAGCAAAAAATGCACAGAATTAAAATATTAAATTTGTATTAAACATAAATATAAAACATGATCAAAAAGTAAAACAGATGTTTACAGCAAAAAATGAGGACATAACAGCATAATAATATTGCACAAATAAGAAAAGAGGTGACTAGTGCGAAAATATAATAAAGTTCTAATTATCACCCCATAAATCTATCCATATAACACAATGCGGGCTAAAATAGGAAAATGTCAAGGTGCATCAAATTGCACATAATCCGCATAAATAATTAATTTAGCATATGTAAAAATAGATTATAAATATATACAACCATGTGGAGGTTAATAAAAAAATAGAAAATTACAAGTTTCATCGTCACTATAAAAAGTCAAGAAGTTTGTTAAATATTGTGCAATAAAACCCAGCGAAAAAAAAGCTGTGGCTGTAATACCACTCTGAGTCCATAAATGGAGCTATTCCTAAGAGATGCATAAAAATCAAGGTAGCAATGGCTGGTGTAAATTAATAACGCATGTCATATACTACCAACACAATAAATATCCCCCGTTGAAGTCGGGTAGTAGTGAAACGTACGTCAGGGTGTGAGGACGGTGCCACATATTGTTTACACCGAGGTAATTACTGCATAAGTGTTGTGGATTATTTTTATCCATTGGGACATGATTCACTCTGGCTATTCCCATGCTTTACATGATGTCCCTCGGGATCAGTTCCATTTATCGTGTTGGTAGTATATGACATCTGGCATTAATTTACACCAGCAATTGCTACCTGCTCGCTCATCAATAGTAAAGAGTACAGAGCACCCGAGCATGGTAGTGCCTACTCATCACTAGTTACTAGTAACGAGCACCTAAGCATGGTAGTGCCCGCTCATCACTAGTTACCAGTACTGAGCACCCGAGTATGGTAGTGCCCGCTCATCACTAGTTACCAGTACTGAGCACCTGAGCATGGTAGTGCCCGCTCATCACTAATTACGAGTACTGAGCACCCGAGCATGGTAGTGCCCACTCATCACTAATTACGAGTACTGAGCACCCGAGCATGGTAGTGCCCGCTCATCACTAGTTACGAGTACTGAGCACCTGAGCATGCTAGTGCCCACTCATCACTAGTTACTAGTACAGAGCACCCAAGCATGGCAGTGCCCGCTCATCACTAGTTACGAGTACTGAGCACCCGAGCATGGTAGTGCTCGCTCATCACTAGTTACCAGTATCGAGCACCTGAGCATGGTAGTGGCCGCTCATCACTAGTTACCAGTACCAAGCACCTGAGCATGGTAGTGCCCGCTCATCACTAGTTACCAGTACTGAACACCTGAGCATGGTAGTGCTCGCTCATCACTAGTTACCAGTACTGACCACCCGAGCATGGTAGTGCCCGCTCATCACTAGTTATGAGTACTGAGCACCCAAGCATGGTAGTGCCCACTCATCACTAGTTACCAGTACTGAGCACCCGAGCATAGCAGTGCCCGCTCATCACTAGTTACCAGTACTGAGCACCTGAGCATGGTAGTGCCCACTCATCACTAGTTACCAGTACGGAGCACCTGAGCATGGTAGTGCCCGCTCATCACTAGTTACCAGTACTGAGCACCTGAGCATGGTAGTGCTCGCTCATCACTAGTTACCAGTACTGAGCACCCGAGCATGGTAGTGCCCGCTCATCACTAGTTACCAGTACTGAGCACCCGAGCATGGTAGTGTCCGCTCATCACTAGTTATGAGTACAGAGCACCTGAGCATGGTAGGGCCCGCTCATCACTAGTTACCAGTACTGAGCACCCGAGCATGGTAGTGTCCGCTCATCACTAGTTATGAGTACAGAGCACCCGAGCATGGTAGTGCCCGCTCATCACTAGTTACCAGTACTGTGCACCCGAGCATGATAGTGCTCACTCATCACTAGTTACCAGTACTGAGCACCCGAGCATGGTAGTGCCCGCTCATCACTAGTTACCAGTACTGAGCACCCGAGCATGGTAGTGTCCGCTCATCACTAGTTATGAGTACAGAGCACCTGAGCATGGTAGGGCCCGCTCATCACTAGTTACCAGTACTGAGCACCCGAGCATGGTAGTGTCCGCTCATCACTAGTTATGAGTACAGAGCACCCGAGCATGGTAGTGCCCGCTCATCATTAGTTACCAGTACTGAGCACCCGAGCATGGTAGTGCCCGCTCATCATTAGTTACCAGTACTGAGCACCCGAGCATGGTAGTGCTCGCTCATCACTAGTTACCGGTACTGAGCACCCGAGCATGGTAGTGCTCGCTCATCACTGAAGTACAATATTCATAGTAGGTTATGGAAGTAAATATCACAGTAAATCAGATGTAGATATATGAGTCGTCTTATCAGAGAGGAATTTTTGTAAAGGTTTTTCTGTATGTAAAATATATTTTTAATATCCTGTTTCTAAAAATCTTTACTTGTCTCGCTATTTCTCCTAACTAAAATAAATAAATATATAAATAAATCTTGTTTTCCCTGTAGGCGGAATCAATATACACTGATCTTAGGATTTCAGAAACTTCAGACATATACCATCAATTGAAGGTAATCATGAAGATATACAGCGATGGCACTTTATTTAATTCCGTACATTTTACATTAGAGATGGGAGAATGTGATTGCTGACTGTTTTCAGTGATGTCTGTCAGTCTGATTGATAAGAACGTACAACTAGAGACTTTATTATCAAAGTTTCTTCAGGAAAAAGTCTCAAATCTTCAAGACAAATTTGCAAATAAGTGCATGGAGAAAGAATGTGATACTATCCCACATTTCCATATTAATGAACGTATATTATTTTCTCTTGCAGCCTGTGATCCCTGCAGAACCCGCCGGTGTAGGATCGGTTGAAGGTGCAGTTTACGAATATGAAAACGTCCTTTGACAATGGATATTAAATGACAGTAAATACGTGCGATAACCATAGAGTCCACTTAGCAGGGTGGAAATCTGGCCGTTAGTCAAAGAACTATCTCTACTGGATCCCTCATTGTGCCCTGTAAAGGAATATAAATAATAAAATGTATAGAAAATATCCAAAATCTTTTACAACACGCGAAGAACCATAATGTAAAAGTTCTCCTCTTAGCTCAAAGATGCGCAGGACTATGAGCCGAATGATGGGGGAATCTGGTGCGAAACTCAAACTTCAAGTAATATTGTAATTATGTGGGCATAGTGCTATTGTTTATATTTATATACCATCAATGTATTCCACAGCATTGAATAAATCTTAATTGATATTTTAAGGTATGATTCAGATCACCTTACCTCATGTCCTGTTTATGGCCGAAAGGAACGGAATGACCACAGTTCTCAAAAAGGAGACAATTGCACTCTGTAGTGCTAAGATATGTGTAACAATGAATATGAGACTATAGACATGCATTACTGCTATGGAAAAACATGTAAATATTAGATACTTAGCACACAAAAATGGCCAGTTTTATGTGAGCCCAACATCCAGCGGCAAGGTGACCTCTTATTGTTGGGTCCCTATCAAACTAATGCCTCTTTTTGGGTTAAAACAACATGCAACTGACCTGCGAATGGAAAATTATAAATATCTGAGGCTGAGGAGCAGGAGTGCTCAATCAGAAGGTATAACCTGTAATCTAAAAAAAAGGCTGAGGGCACATGCTACCTTTATAATGTAATGTGAACAGGTGCAAACTGAATATGAACCAAAGTAACAAAAAGGAGATAGTTGCACACTGCAGTGATAAGAAATGTGTAACAATGAATATGGGAATATAGACATCCATTACTGTTATGAAAAAAACATTTAGAAATTGAGATACTTAGCAGTTTTAAGTGAGCCCAACAGCCAACAGCAAGGCAACCTCATTTTTGTTGGGTCCCTTTCAAATTAATGCCTCTCTTTGGGTTAAAAACCCTACAATTTATGGTTGGACAGAAACCTACAAATGGAGAATTACAATCACCGGAGGCTGAAGAGCAGGAGCTCAATCGGAAGGCATGACCCTGTAATCTAAGAAAAAGACTGAGGGCATATCCTAGCTTTCTAATGTGAACAGGTGCAGACTGAACATGAAACATAGTAACAAAAAGGAGACAGTTGAACTCTGTAGTGCTAAGATATGTGTAACAATGAGTATGGGAATATAGACATGTATTACTGTTATGAAAAAAAACATGTAAAAATTTAGATACTTAGCACACAAAAATGGTCAGTTTTTTGTGAGCCCAACAGCCAACAGCAAGGTGACCTCATTTTTGTTGGGTCCCTATCAAGAGAAGCATTAGTTTGAAAGGGACCGAACAAAAATGAGGTTGCCTTACAATTGGCTGTTGGGCTCACATAAAACTGGCCATTTTTGTGTGCTATGTATCTCTATTTTTAAATATTTTTCATGCTAGTATTATATGTCTATATTCCCATATTCATTGTTCCACATATCTTAGCACTGCAGAGTGCAGCTGTCTCCTTTTTGTTACTATGTTTCATGTTCCTCTTGCACCTGTTCCCATTAGAAAGGTAGGAATTGCCATCAGTCTTTTTCTTAACCGCAGGTCTCGTGACCCCAACTTATTTATATATGTGGCTGTAAGTTTGAATGTGGACTATAAAATGCTTTTAGAGAAATGAAGGAGACTGAGTTTCGTATGGCCAAACATAGTATTGAAAAAATAGCTACTACACCCAAAATTATGAATAAATATTTATTGTAGCAAAATCACATACAAATGGGGGTACTGTTATATGAATAGATTATAGAAATATAACAGTGAAGGGTTACAGAACAAACAGAGATCTCCCATCCAAGGACCTCAACAGCACATATATCAGCAGTAAATATAGGCAGAAATTATGCATAGTCTTTACGGTTAAGTACCATGGTAAGCCCACCATATAAACACAGAAACAGCCCATAAACTATGCATAGATTAAAGCAAGTGCTTACCCATAGTAAATGCCTATATGATTGCCATGTCAAGGGTCCGGTGAGAAAGGGGGAAGCCCCGACGCGTTTCGCTTGTAGTGCTTCCTCGGGGGGCGATGTGTCCCAGCATGTTGTACCCCATGTATATATACCCACAATAAGTACTTTGTAATGGCCGCCGTTTGAACGCCGCATGCGCTGTGGCAATGCTCGCGTCCCGCACGTCACTTCCGGGTCTCCCAGCGGAAGTGACGCTCACAATGGGAACATCATCTCCCGTCGGACGGAGCTCCTCAGAGCGCGCGAGATCGCAAGCAGCACAGGGCATGCGAACACGCGCAGCCATCTTGGATACTGGCAAAGCCCCAAAAGTGAGTGTAGGATTTGCCCATAACATAGAGGAGACATTACGTCATAGTCTGGTGACAAAGGTATCGCGGACATCTTATATGTTGGTGCTTCAGCCAATACATTGCGGAGCTACCCCCAGTGGGGAACCCATAGAAAATACTAGGAAAAGTTCCCCAAGATCTACCAAATTTCCCAGCTTAGTATAGCGAAAGAACACTAAGTAAGTCAAGAGTATTCATTCTGGCACGAACATCAGAGTTGGGGAACAAGGTAGTTAATAAACGAAAAATAAAAATAAATAAATAAGAAAATATAGATTACATAGACCAATGAATTGGTTCATAGTCATTAAACAGTTACCCATCATCATATGTTGGTACCAGAATGGAGACAGACTATAGAGGGGGACATATAATCTCATCATATATCAGGGAGATGAAAAGCAAACCAAGGAGGTGGGTTATACAATCAATAGAGACATATATAGAGGATAATGTTTCCATAGAGTAATGGCCATAACAAAGGGCCACATAGCTTATATAGCAACGTACATAATCCAGGGTACCCCTATCACAAATATTCCATATAGGCAGTTTATTCAAAACAAGAAATATTATGTATAAAAATATATGTGTGTATCAAAACAGTAATGAATATTGCAGTAGGAGAGCATCCATAGGCTTGATCTTAGATGGCGCAGGCAAGTAAGATGAGTGGCTCCACATCCGATTTGTCAGATATAACAGGGCTGTCCATCGTATATAGTCACATGGGAATATGGACGTGCGGGTCACATCTCAGAAAAAGAGAAAAAAGGGAAGGGAATTAAAATCACGAATATTAAAATAAAGTAGCGGAAACACAAGAAAAAGTGAACCGCCACCAGAGAATGGAATATTTGTGATAGGGGTACCCTGGATTATGTACGTTGCTATATAAGCTATGTGGCCCTTTGTTATGGCCATTACTCTATGGAAACATTATCCTCTATATATGTCTCTATTGATTGTATAACCCACCTCCTTGGTTTGTTTTTCCTCTCCCTGATATATGATGAGATTATATGTCCCCCTCTATAGTCTGTCTCCATTCTGGTACCAACATATGATGATGGGTAACTGTTTAATGACTATGAACCAATTCATTGGTCTATGTAATCTATATTTTCTTATTTATTTATTTTTATTTTTCGTTTATTAACTACCTTGTTCCCCAACTCTGATGTTCGTGCCAGAATGAATACTCTTGACTTACTTAGTGTTCTTTCGCTATACTAAGCTGGGAAATTTGGTAGATCTTGGGGAACTTTTCCTAGTATTTTCTATGGGTTCCCCACTGGGGGTAGCTCCGCAATGTATTGGCTGAAGCACCAACATCTAAGATGTCCGCGATACCTTTGTCACCAGACTATGACGTAATGTCTCCTCTATGTTATGGGCAAATCCTACATTCACCTTTGGGGCTTTGCCAGTATCCAAGATGGCCGTGCGTGTTCGCATGCCCTGTGCTGCTTGCGATCTCGCGCGCACTGAGGAGCTCCGTCCAACGGGAGATGACGTTCCCATTGTGAGCGTCACTTCCGCTGGGAGACCCGGAAGTGACGCGCGGGACGCGAGTATTGCCACAGCACATGCGGCGTTCAAACGGCGGCCATTACAAAGTAATTATTGTGGGTATATATACATGGGGTACACCATGCTGGGACACATCGCCCCCCGAGGAAGCACTACAAGCGAAACGCGTCGGGGCTTCCCCCTTTCTCACCGGACCCTTGACACGGCAATCATATAGGCATTTACTATGGGTAAGCACTTGCTTTAATCTATGCATAGCTTATGGACTGTTTCTGTGTTTATATGGTGGGCTTACCATGGTACTTAACCGTATAGACTATGCATAATTTCTGCCTATATTTACTGCTGATATATGTGCTGTTGAGGTCCTTGGATGGGAGATCTTTGTTTGTTCTGTAACCCTTCACTGTTATATTTCTATAATCTATTCTTATAACAGTACCCCCATTTGTATGTGATTTTGCTACAATAAATATTTATTCATAATTTTGGGTGTACTAGCTATTTTTTTAATACTATGTTTGGCCATATGAAACTCAGTCTCCTCCATTTCTCCATTATTATATTGAGTGGCCTTTTACATTATATTGAATATCCACCTGTTACCCTGCTTGACTGTTTATAAAATGCTTTTATCTGAACCTGGCCTAAATCCTGGTATATCAGTGGAAGTTCTGGTTTAAAAAGCTAATTTTGAGACAACTTATTGGGGAAACCTGAATTTCCAAATAGAAGTTGAATATTTAGGACCCTCATTTAGTGTGGCAAATATTAATGTTATGTTAAGTTGTCTCTTACTCAGGAAGACTTAACACACACAGTCAACTGTCTACACTAATGTTTCCCAAACTCCAGTCCTCATGGCCCCCAACAAGTCTTGTTTTCAGGATTTCCTTGCTATTGAAAAGGTGATGGAATCATTACAAAGACATCACCTGTGCGATATTAAGGAAATACTGAAAACATGACCTGTTGGGGGTCGTGAGGACTGGAGTTTGGGAATCACTGGTCTAGACTAATACTGCGGCCTCTATTTTTTGGGGAAGAAGCAAGGATACTTGGAATATATGAAATATTAATCAACTTAATTTTCACAGGATGATGTTACCTCTGTTAGTGACACCATCAGTTTTAATCTGTATTTAACATACTCATCCTCCTTTGTCACTACTGAGACTACACTTCCTCTTCTGAATTGCAGTCTTTCAATTCCCATCAATGACATCTCAGTCTTTCCTAATACATAATCATCTAAGCTACAGCACATGAGGGATTAAATAAAATATTTCACAAGATCTTCAAGTTTATGTATTGAATGAGATAATCAGTCAGAGCATGGACTTGGACGAGGTGTAAGAGTTGGAGGATATAACTCATATGCATAACTGTGTTGTTGATAGTAATGCCTAAAACCAGGAGCTGGAAACCAGTATCGGGGAAAGAGGAGATGATGTCACCAGAAGAAGAGGGTAAAGAGAAGAGCTAATATTCGGTCAATATATCATCACTAATTGGAGATAAGAATATGCTAACAAGTATTGATGAGTTTATGTTATACAATCCCTATCTGGATGGTTAAAAGGAAGGAGTTGGGGAAAAGGAAAAGAAGGAAGAGAGACGAAAAGGAGGGAGAGGGGAAAAATAGGAAGGAGGAAGGAGGGAAAAAGGGGGGAGGGAAGAAAATTGGGTAGGAGGAGGATGGGAAAGGAGAGAAAAAGGGGAAACGGGAAGTGTAAGGGTAAACCAAAGAACCCATCCTAGTAATTCCACATAGCCATGCACATCAGGACCCATTTATGGACACACACATATATATATATATATATATATATTTATACATTCCTTATATACAGTGCCTACAAGTAGTCTTCAACCCCCTGCAGATTTAGCAGGTTTGATAAGATGCAAATAAGTTAGAGCCTGCAAACTTCAAACAAGAGCAGGATTTATTAACAGATGCATAAATCTTACAAACCAACAAGTTATGTTGCTCAGTTAAATTTTAATAAATTTTCAACATAAAAGTGTGGGTCAATTATTATTCAACCCCTAGGTTTAATATTTTGTGCAATAACCCTTGTTTGCAATTACAGCTAATAATCGTCTTTTATAAGACCTGATCAGGCCGGCACAGGTCTCTGGAGTTATCTTGGCCCACTCCTCCATGCAGATCTTCTCCAAGTTATCTAGGTTCTTTGGGTGTCTCATGTGGACTTTACTCTTTAGCTCCTTCCACAAGTTTTCAATTGGGTTAAGGTCAGGAGACTGACTAGGCCACTGCAACACCTTGATTTTTTCCCTCTTGAACCAGGCCTTGGTTTTCTTGGCTGTGTGCTTTGGGTCGTTGTCTTGTTGGAAGATGAAATGACGACCCATCTTAAGATCCTTGATGGAGGAGCGGAGGTTCTTGGCCAAAATTTCCAGGTAGGCCGTGTTATCCATCTTCCCATGGATGCGGACCAGATGGCCAGGTCCCTTGGCTGAGAAACAGCCCCACAGCATGATGCTGCCACCACCATGCTTGACTGTAGGGATGGTATTCTTGGGGTCGTATGCAGTGCCATCCAGTCTCCAAACGTCACATGTGTGGTTGGCACCAAAGATCTCGATCTTGGTCTCATCAGACCAGAGAACCTTGAACCAGTCTGTCTCAGAGTCCTCCAAGTGATCATGAGCAAACTGTAGACGAGCCTTGACATGACGCTTTGAAAGTAAAGGTACCTTAGGGGCTCGTCTGGAACGGAGACCATTGTGGTGGAGTACGTTACTTATGGTATTGACTGAAACCAATGTCCCCACTGCCATGAGATCTTCCCAGAGCTCCTTCCTTGTTGTCCTTCGGTTAGCCTTGACTCTTCGGACAAGCCTGGCCTCGGCACGGGTGGAAACTTTCAAAGGCTGTCCAGGCCGTGGAAGGCTAACAGTAGTTCCATAAGCCTTCCACATCCGGATGATGCTCCCAACAGTGGAGACAGGTAGGCCCAACTCCTTGGAAAGGGTTTTGTACCCCTTGCCAGCCTTGTGACCCTCCACGATCTTGTCTCTGATGGCCTTGGAATGCACCTTTGTCTTTCCCATGTTGACCAAGTATGAGTGTTGTTCACAAGTTTGGGGAGGGTCTTAATTATTCAGAAAAGGCTGGAAAAAGAGATAATTAATCCAAACATGTGAAGCTCATTGTTCTTTGTGCCTGAAATACTTCTTAATACTTTAGGGGAACCAAACAGAATTCTGGTGGTTTGAGGGGTTGAATAATAAATGACCCTCTGAATAAACTTTTCCCAATTTAAAAAAAAAAAATAAAAAAATAAATAACATTCTTTTTTGCTGCATTTCACACTTCCAGGCTGATCTACAGTCCAAATGTCACAATGCCAAGTTAATTCCGAATGTGTAAACCTGCTAAATCTGCAGGGGGTTGAAGACTACTTGTAGGCACTGTATTCTGTGACCTCATTCTTTGATACCCCTTCATAATGGGGTTCTGTTCACCCTTAATTACACATCATTGCCAGTATACAGTATGTGATGCTGTCACATAAAAATTAGGATCGTCACTGCAGCCAGTCCCTTGCTTTATACACTCACTTAGCTTGAGTCTGCTATCACTATTTTTCAGTGCTTCCTCTGTTCTGTCCTTGCGTCATATTGATGTGAAAAATTGTTACGATGAACGGCCCCTTTCACACATCAGTTTTTTGTCGTCAGTCACAAACTATCAAATTTTTTAAAAAATAGATCCGGCGACTGATGCCGCTAGATCCGTTTTTTTTTCTCATTGACTTGTCTTTGCGATGGATTGCAACGGATGGTCTCACGTTTCATCCATCGTTCGATGGATCCGTCGAAAAATGTTTGTGCGTCGGACGGAAATGATGTTCAAAGTAACGTTTTTTGTGTATGTTGAAAAAATGGACAACAATGGATCTGTCGCCGTCCGTCGTTTGGTGGAGTGGAGACCTATGGGCGTAGGATCCGTCATCATCTGTCATATGACGGAATCCAGCGACAGATTCCGTTTTTTTAACTGAGCATGCTCCAAGTATTATTTAGCACCCAGCTAGTTGCATCTGTCAAAAAATGGATCCGTTGCATCAGTTTGGCCATAATCTGCAGCGGATCCACCGATCCATCAAGAAAACGGATTGTGACTGATGGCAAAAAACTGATGTGTGAAAGGGGCCGTTGGTTGCAATTGTGTTTTAGCTATGACATTTCCATGGATTGTGAATATGTAAATTTGTATATATTCTGACGCATTCACTTGTACATATTGTCCTGCTTGTGCTGATTGCATCTGATTTTTTACCCCTTTTTCTTACCTTTTTCTTTTTAGCGACACTATGAATAACACCTTGGATTAAGATCGAAACATGAATTTTTATCACATTTTTCTTTCATATATATTATCTGCACCATCTCTATGGATCAACATGTGCATTGTATTAAAAATAAAAATTACCTGTTAATATGCAAAACAAGGAGTGTGCAGCGATATTTTCTTGTAGTATAGTGGTATAGCAAAATATAGAATAAGTAATTGCATGATCACGGGTTCAAAATACAGGAGAAAACAAAAACAACATTTTTTTCAAAAATATTCAAAAATTTCAATCCCCTCAGTGCCCAACTTAAAAATAAAGAAATAAAAAAATATATTTGGTATTACTATGTCTATCAAAGTCCAATCTATAAAAATGTATGAATAATTATCCCATATAGAAAATACTGTAAGGAGAAAAAAAAATGAAGCTATAGTTTACACTTTTTCTGAATTTGTTCAATCATTCAGGGAGTTAAGGGGGCTTTACACGCAGCGATATTGCTAGTGATGTCGCTCGTGAAAGCACCCGCCCCCCGTCGTTTGTGCGTCACGGGCAAATCGTTGCCTGTGGCGCACATTATCGCTAGGACCCGTCACAGGGACTTACCTTCCTAGTGACATCGCTGTTGCCAGCGAACCGCCTCTTTCCTAAGGGGGCAGTTCGTGCGGCATCACAGTGACGTCACACGGCAGCCGTCCAATAGAAACGGAGGGGTGGAGAGCAGCCGAAAGAAAGTGACACCCACCTCGTTGCCGGAGGACGAAGGTACGGTGTTGTTCGTTGGTCCTGGGGTGTCACACGTAGCGATGTCTGCTGCCTCCGGAACAACGATTACCTACGTCCAGCACCATTATTATTATTATTATTATTATTTATTATTATAACGCCATTTATTCCATGGCGCTTTACAAGTGAAAGGGTATACGTACAACAATCATTAACAATACATAACAGACTGGTATAGGAGGAGAGAGGACCCTGCCCGCGAGGGCTCACAGCCTACAGGGAATGGGTGATGGTACAATAGGTGAGGACAGAGCTGGTTGCGCAGTGATCTACTGGACTGAGGGTTATTGTAGGTTGTAGGCTTGTTGGAAGAGGTGGGTCTTGAGGTTCCTCTTGAAGCTTACGGTAGGGGAGAGTCTGATGATCAGCGATATTTGGGATTAGAACGATGCATCAACAATCAACGATAAGATGAGTAATTTTGTTCGTTAGTGGTCGTTTGTACGTTTCACACGCAACAATGTCGCTAACGAGGCCGAAAGTCCATCACAAATTCCGTGACCCCAACGACATCTCGTTAGCAATATCGTTGCATGTAAAGCGACCTTTATTTACCCTAGGTAGCACATTATTTGGATATTTTTGATATTCAGTGAACAGCCATTTTTTGGATAATATTTGGGGACATAGCAGCCAGATAGGAGTGCTCCAAAAATGGAACACCCTTTTAAAATATGGGAAGAGAGTATTTCACTATCAATACCGCTCTCTTTTAGAGCACGGTTACTCTAGGAAACCATACCAAGACTATTTTTGATAGTCCTCTAAATGAGGTTTTACTTTTTATACTAATATATGTACAGTTCAGGTCAAAAGTTTAGAAACACTTAGCAAAAATGTTTTCACAACTTTACACTTTTGTTTTACGTTTTAAGTAAATTAGAGACTGTGTTCTTCATTACATTACCTTTGTTTCAGGGGTTTTGTGAGATATTTTAACAATAGGCCCCTTCCCAAAATATAAGATATTGGTCAATTCTATGAGAATTTTTCATGTACAGTGCAGGAACAGGAGCTGAGACTGCATAATACATGGCAGATGCCAGCTGTGTTATGTAGCCGGCATCTGTCTTTAGCTGCAGTGCTGGGAGCTTGCTCCAATTGCTGGAGAAATAGATGTAAATGCTTCTGGCAATCTCTGTCAGTGATATTTAAATTACATTATTACATGGGCAATCGGTCGTTATGGTATTTGGGGCTATTCCACAGCTGCAATCTTTGACTTCATAGATCGTCATTCTTTCTATATACCATATTTTCCGGATTGTAAGACACACTTTTTCCCCCAAAACTAGGGGTAAAATGGGAGTGCATCTTACAAAACGGATATGGTTTACCGGGCCTGCAGTGGGGTAGAGGAGTCAAAGGACACAGGGTTACAGGACGCATTCAGGGGTGTCGCAGTTGGCACCATTGATCTGAGGGCAGGCTGTCACAGGATGGGATGTCTAGGTGGTGGGTGCATTGAGCTGACTGCTGGCTCCATTAAATCGCCCGCGGATGACACAATTAATTTTAAAAAAATGGCCGTAGGTGGCGCATGCGCTGATTGATACAATGGACTTCAAGAAAGTGGCCGCGGGATTCCTATCTACGCACATGACGCCTCCGCTGCCATTTTGGTTTGGTGTCTCCGAGTTCAGAAATGCCCGATCTATCAAAATATGAAATCAATTAATCTTATTGGCACACGATGTGGGAAGAAAAAAAATTGCAAACACCAAAATTGCGTTCTTTGGTTGCTGCAAATTTTTTTAAAATGCAAAAACAGGCGATCAAAACGGAACATCTGCACTAAAATGGTATAATTAAACATGTCAGCTCAAGATATAAAAAATAAGCGATCACTGACTCCTAGATCCCGAAAAATTACAATACTACGGGTCACCGAATATGGCGCCAAAAACGCAATTCTTTTTTGGACAAAATTCTAATTTTTTTAATCCCCAAAGATAAAATTAAAGTATACATGTTTGGTGTCTAGGAACTCATACCGACCTGAGGCATCACACTGACACATCAGTTTTACCATAAACTGAACACGGTGAATAAAATACCCTCAAAACCATCATGCAATTGCCCTTTTTTTTTTAATCTCCCCTTCTTTGGAATTTTTTCCCATATTCCAGTACACTATATGGTAAAACTAATGATTTATTTCAAAAGTACAACTTTTCCTGAAAATAACCAGCCCTGATATGGCCAAATTGATGGAAAATAAAAAATGTAGGGCTCTCGGAAGAAGGGGAGGAAAAACAAAAATGAAAATCAAAAAATCACCTGGGAATGAAGAGTTTAAGTAAGTTTTACAAGATCCAAAGGTCATGACCTAGTTTCAAATGAACTTCAACTTTATCCCTTCTGCCTTAATGTGAATTTTTCATATTTCTAAACAATCTTCTGTTCTCATGGTGAAATAGCCGTTTTGCAGAACATCATACAGCATGTGTCTGCCTCCTTGCTACGTCCCACATTCATCACTTACTCAATACACGATGATCCCCCAATGCTTCACACTTCTTCAAAAGAACTGAGAGTCCTCGGCGGTTGATACCTTTTAATGGCTAACTGAAAAGATGGTAATAAATAGCGAGCTTTCGAGACTACTCAGGTCTCTTCATCAGGCTCAGTATGAAGAGACCCGAGTAGTCTCGAAAGCTTGCTATTATTACCATATTTTCAGTTAGCCATTAAAAGGTATCAACCACTGAGGACTTTCTGTTCTTTTAAACAATTTTTTTATCTCTACCGGCTAACACGGTAAAAAGATATATTTCACACTTCTTCAGCATTTTATCGCTATACTCTAGTCATTTTTACCAAACATTTCAGTATTTGCTTTTTAACATGTCCAACCCACCTTATAAGTTTTCTAGCCTTGATGTGATTGATGGGGTTACACTGATTACACTTCACTGAAGGCTCAAAAGATGAATGATGACCAAAGACGAACTAATACATGATCGGTCGTTTCACGATAATCACTAGACATGTCTACTGATTTGATCAGCAGAAATTTTGGGCTAACAGGCTAGGGTGGATCCACGATCCACCAATGCCAACTTGACACTTAGATGGCGCTGTCAAAATGTGACAGCGGGATTTTAATGGCTATGTTGGGGATTGCATCATCGCCAGCCCCGTGACGCGATCACGAGGAGCCAATAGTTGCCATGGCAGTGACGGGTCATGTGATGACCCCCGTTGCTATCATGAGCTACTTTTTCTAAAAGCCGACAGAGTGACGGCTCTTAAAGAAACAGTGCATTTTTTCTGATCAGAGCTGTGCAGCTCTGATCAACAGAAATGCACAAGTGATAAGACAACTAATCCATAAAGTCCCCTAGAGGGACTAGTAAAATAAATAAAAAATGTAAAAAAAAGGTTTTAAAAATGATCAAATAAATAAAACCTAAAAGTTCTAATCACGACTCATTCGCGCCATTGAAAATAAAACAATTAAAATAAAAATATACACATATTTGGTATCACAGATTTCAGAAATGCCCAATCTATCAAAATAAAAAATCACTTAATCTGATTCGTTAAAAAGAACATTCCAAACTTTAAAATTTTGTTTTTTGGTGGCTGCAATTTTTTTTAAAAACTCAATAACTGGCAATCAACATGTAGCATATGCACAAAAATGGAATAGTTAAAAACATCAGCAGAAAATAAACCATCACAAACCCACAGATGCTTTGGATCGTGAAAAATGACACCAAAAGCGCCATTTTTTTTTTTTGGACAAATTTCATAATTTTTTTTATCCGCTTACATAAAAGTAAAGTATACATGTTTGATATCTACAAACTCATACCGACCTGAGGCATCACACCGACACATCAATTTTACCATATAGTGAACACTGTGAAAAAAATATCCCAAAACAATCATGCAAATGCACTTTTCCAATTTCACTTAGAAATTTTTTCCCATTTTTCAGTAGACAATTCAGTAAAAGTAATGGTTTCATTCAAAAGTACAACTTTTTCTGCAAAAAATGAGTCCTAATATGGCAAGATTAACAGAAAATTAAAAAAGTTATGCCTCTCGGAAAAAGGGGAGCAAAAAACAAAAATGAAAAATTGAAAATCGGCCGGGGGTGAAGTGGATAAATTATCATTCACTCTTCAAAAACAAATTGTGGTTTTTGGCTTACTTAGAAATTTAGAAAAAAAAATGTTCAAAAATATTTCCGTAAAAAAGACGACTCAAAAACACTAAAAAAACACACTGAAGAAATGATCAGGAAATGAAACAAAAGAAAAGAAAAGTTTTTCAAATCACCAGAATAAAAGTAAAGTTTACGAAAATGCTTTATGCTTAAAAAACAAATTTTTTGGCCACCTGAAAGAAAAAAGGTCACGTGGCTATACCCTAAAGGCATTACGCGAGACATGGGTGGAGATTCCATCACATCAAGTTCTAAAAGAAGACGACAACATGCGATACACTTAGGCTACTTTCACACTTGCGTTGAACGGTATCCGTTGCATTGCGTTGTGTGACGGATGCAACAGATGTGTTGCATATAGTCGCACAATCGATGCAACGGATGCTGCAAAACAACGCAATCCGTTTTTGTTTTTTTGTTTTGTTTTTTTTACAGTTTTACCGTTGGCAGACTATTGTGAACGATCAGCTGATCACTCACAGTAGCCGGCCGCCGGGTGATCAGCCGATCACTCACAGTAGCCAGCCGCCGAGTGATCAGCTGATCGTTCGGTCGCCGACAATGTGTGCGGGGGGGGGGGCGGGAGCAGGGGGCGGAGTGCAAAGTTGGTATGGCTGAGCGGGGCTATGGCTGAGGACGTTGGTGCCGCGGGGACTGCATCGCTGGGGGACAGGTGAGTGTGAGTGTGTGTGTGTGTGTGTGTGTGTGTGCGCGCGATTGTGTGTGTGTGTGTGTGTATATGTGTCGCCCTGGACAAGCCAGGGGCCATAGAGCACAACACCACCACACCCCACACTCCCTGTAGGCACATCGAGGTCAAAACATAAAATCCTTGTTGCCCTCCCCAGGGGCTGATGTCCACACCAGGGGGTGAAGCCAGGCGGTTGGTCTCCACCCACCAAAGAGTTCACAGTCCTGGAGGAGGGAAAACACAGGCAGTTAGAGTGAAGCTAGGGAAGTGAGAGGAGAGTTAGAGTTAAGCTGAGGAAGTGGAAGGAGGAAAGTAGTAGAGAGGAGAAAAGTGACAGAGAAAGAGCCTGAAGTTGGTCCGGGTGTGTGGCCCGGACAGAACAGCAAGGTTGGCAGACGGTGGTGACCGTCTGCAGTGGAGGCCGATTGGAGTCTGCCGTAAGGACCGTGGACGGGTGGTGACCCGGCGGTACCGGACCGGCATACAAAGAGAAGTCAGCACCATTGGCAGGGGCCTTTCGGATCCCGGCAAGGCTTGGAGTCGCCGTGAATTTGCCAAATCCGTTAGTGAAGGGGACCTCCGGGTTTCCAAACAGCGAAGTCCCGATAGAAGGCAACCGTCCAACCGTGAAGGGGAGACACCGCCACTGCCAAGGGCAACCGTTTCCCAGGGCCAGCGCCTGCAGGCAAAAGGGGCTCCTCCGGCCTACATTCAAGTCGGGGAGCGGGTTACCGGTGGGAACCCATCACTACCAACATTGAACTTAGGTGCAGGGAGAGACAGTCATCACTAACCTTCAGGGAACAACACAGCAGCCGTCTGAGGGACCCGTCCATCCAGCCGCTTGTTTTACCGTGAACTGTGTCATCATCTTTGGGCTGAGTGAGTACCTCAGTGCCGTGCGGCACAGCGCTGCGCCTGCGACCCTGCACCTCATCAGGCCCCGCAACCCGCCTGTCATCAATCCTTACCCCATCACCGGGCCCCGGGACAACCAACCCCCTACCCATGGAGGGGAGAAATAACAACAAAGCTGCTCCCTGTCACCGCTCCCGGGATCCCCGTCCAGAGCAGCGGTGGTGTCCACACAATCACCACAACCGTGGGTGGCATCACGACAATATCCCCAAAACCAAAATCATTCCCCTTTTCACTCACGGGCGAGGAGCACCGCTCGAGTCCCCGGGATCCGGCCCATCGCTCGAGCCACTGAGCAGCAGCGGCCGCAGCAGCGGCAGCCGGACCCGAGCAGTGGGAGAGCGCAGCGTCCCCTCCTCCGCCCGCGACATATACATACGGAGTGTGGGAGGGTGCGGAGCCGAGCGGGAAAGTGACGGGCTCCCGGCATACGTAACCAGGGTTCCTTGGTTACCCGATGTGTACCCTGGTTACGTTTGGAGGGTGCCAGAGAGAGCATGCACAGTGAAATCCAAAGGATTCCGCTGCTCAAAAAAAACGTTACATGCTGCGTTCCTTACGCCCGACGCAGCGTCAAAATAACGACGCTGCGTCGTCCGGCGGATGCAACGCTGACACTTGCGTTACAGTGCGTCATCCATACAAGTCTATGGAGAATAGCGCAGTGCGTTAACGGACTGCGCTATTCTCCATAGTGACGGACTCCGCTGAAAACAAGTGTGAAAGTAGCCTTACTCAGTGGTGACTTTTCTATGGGAACGTGTCAGTTTTTGTTTAATAAATAAATATATAAAATTACAACAGAGGATGTTGTGCATTTCAGGAAATAACCAAGATACTTCCTGAAATGTCAGATGCGGACAATTAGGTTGTGTCTCATTGCACTCCTGGGACTCAGCATGTAAGTCATTTTTCATTAATTGTATCCATAGCTCTATCGATTGCATACTAATACCAGAATATTTGGAATTTCTGCCACTACTGATCTCTCATACAATGTCATTCCCTGATGTTGCCGCTACATGCTCATTGTGATATAATAATTGTGTGACCTTGTCCTGAAATTGTCCGTAATGTGTAAAGGTGGTGATGGGGCGCTATTTGTCTTAAAAATTAAAAATAGTCATAATAGTATTTTATTATATTTGTCTATATTATAAGACAAAACTGTGATAGATGGGGAACGAAGCCCATGAGACCGGAGTATAAATTATATCTAAAGAGGTAGAAAAAGAGGAACTTTTCAGCTTCTTGTTACATTTGGTATCTTTCTTCCGATAACTTATTTGCAATACATAAAGTGAATGTTGTCAAATACATAAATAATGTACTTGTACATTAAATACATAAATTCATGTATTTATTCTCAGGCATAGGTTGCATAGGTTGCCTCTTTCCCTCAGCTTTCCAATCCCATGCTTGTATCGTTGTCCCCCATCCTATAGCCCTATCCATCTTTTTTTTTCTGTACATTATATTTCTGTTGTAAATAACATTAAATATGTATTGATGTTGCATCTAAAAATGGTAGTTTTTTTTAATGGTACATGAGTTTTGGTATTTTTAAGAAGGTTGTTTGGCCCTTTTAATATTAATTCTGCTTTTTTAGTATCTGAATTTTATAAATGCCACACGTGTACACATTCACACAAATGCAGCCATATACACTAGATCTTTCTTTATGTACCGTATGTGTGAGCATTGTGTACACACTGTATATACAAAGTAATAAGAAAGTTGGATGTCTGAAAGCAAACCATGAGGATGAGGACCCGACCACCATTACAGGACAGCAGTGAGGTATATCATCAGTTACAGGGCTGTGGGGGAGGGGGCAGGAGAGTGCAGCTGTGGGGAGGGGGGCAGGACAGTGCTGCTGTAGGGGGGGGCAGGAGAGTGCAGTTGTGGGGGTGGGGGCAGGAAAGTGCAGCTTTGGGGGAGGAGGCAGGAGAGTGCAGCTGTGGGGGAGGGGGCAGGATAGTGCAGCTGTGGGGAAGGGGGCAAGAGAGTGCAACTGCTGGGGCGGGGACAGGACAGTGCAGCTGTGGGGAGGGGGCAGGACAGTATAGCTGTGTGGAAGGGGTCAGGAGAGTGCAGCTGTGGGGGAGGGGTCAGGAGAGTGCAGTTGTGGGAGGCAAATAGGAGAATAGAAGAGGGTAGTGGTGGAGGGGGGCAGGATAATGCAGCTGTGGGGGAGGGGGCAGGACAGTGCAGCTGTGGGAGAGGGGGCAGGAGAGTGTAGCTGTGGGGAGGGGGGCAGAACATGCAGCTGTGGGAGGCAAATAGGAGAATAGAAGAGGGTAGTAGTGGAGGGGGCAGGAGAGTGCAGCTGTGGGGGAGGGGGCAGGACAGTGCAGCTGTGGGGGAGGGGCAGGAGAGTGCAGCTGTGGGGGAGGGAGCAGGAGAGTGCAGCTGTGGGGGAGGGGGCAGGGGAGTGCAGCTGTGGGGGTGAGAGCAGGAGAGTGCAGCTGTGGGGGTGGGGGCAGGAAAGTGCAGCTTTGGGGGAGGGGCAGGAGAGTGCGGCTGTGGGGGAGGCGCAGGAGTGTGTAGCTGTGGGGAGGGGGGCAGAACATGAAGCTATGAGAGGCAAATAGGAGAATAGAAGAGGGTATTGGTGGGGGAAGGAGAGTGCAGCTATGGGGGAGGGGGCAGGACAATGCAGCCATGGGGAAGGGGGCAGGAGAGTGCAGCTGTGGGGGATGGAGCAGGAGAGTGCAGCTGTGGGGGAGGGGTCAGAAGAGTGTAGTTTTGAGCAGGGGGCAGGACAGTGTAGCTGTGGAGGAGGCAGGAGAGTGCAGCTGTGGGGGATGGGGGCAGGACAGTGCAGCTTTGAGAGGCAAATAGGAGGATAGAAGAGGGTAGTGGTGGAGGGTGCAAGAGAGTGCAGATGTGAGGCAGGGGGCAGGAGAGTGCATCTGTGGGAGAGGGGGCAGGAAAGTGTAGCTCTGGGGGGCCTGTAGAGTGCAGCTGTGGTGGAGGGGGTAGGAAATTTTAGCTGTGGGGGGCCTGGATAGTGCAGCTGTGGGGGAAGGAGACAGGAGAGTGCAGCTGTGGGGGAGGGGGCAGAAGAGTGCAGCTGTGAGAAGCAAATAGGAGGATAGAAGAGGGCAGTAGGGCTAGAGTCAGCATTCAGGGAGCTCCATTACTCACTTCGGGTCACATTGTGTCCTCTGAAGCCTCCTGCTACTGCCGACTACAGAGCAATGGCAGTGCAGGAGAAAGGGATACAAACTCCTCAGAAATTTCTCATATTTCTGCAGCACTCCCTGCCCAGGCCTGAGACTCCACAGCATCTCCGTGCCAGTGGGCGGGGCTTACTCTTGGCAGGCAGGGCTTACTCCTGTGAGGCTCCGGAGCAGTGTGTGTAGGGGATGGCTGTGTTCAGCATTTCTCCCCTCTTCTGATGGATGGAGCATGCAGCATATGTGCTGTATGCTGGAGGAGAGACTGTCAGGGGCCCAGTGGGGGATTCATCGCCCAGCACATGCTCAAAGCCAGCAGCCGGGTAATCACTGTGACCATAATCCCACCCACTTCTCAGCAACGGCTTGAGTGGAAAGAGGTGGGTGGGTTTATGGGCATGGAGAGCAGTGAATATAAAATTGCTTAAGTACGGCTGCTGCCTCCTGTGACGCCGCAGTTTGCTGCGCAGGGACCGCACGGTCAGTGCTGCAATATATTTCAGCTGGATCTGCGCATTTGGGCACACAATAAGCTTAAACAAGTGCTGAGTTTCTCAGGCCCCATGAGCCCCGGGCACACTGTGACTACGATTGTTCCGCCCCTGCAAGTGGTGTAACTAGAGTCCGATGGGCTCTACTGCAAAATTTAGGCCTGGACACTCCCACCTCTTCATGTGTTTCAGGTATATGGGCCCTTGCAGCATTCTTAATGCTAAAAGGACATATGGGTTGCCCCTCTTCCTCTTTATGCTAGTATAAATGTTTCCCATTCTGGTCCAATCCTGCTCTATATGTTACCAATCCTGGTATATATGTCAATCATCCTTGGCCCATTGTGAAATATATTTCCCCTGTCCTCTTATATATGTCCACATTCTGGTATATATGTCCCTCATCCTAGACTCATCCTGGAATATATGTTCCCCAACCTGGTATATATGTTCCTATCCAATTATATATGTTCTCCATCGTGGTATATATGTCCCTCATCCAGGGCCCATCCAGACATATATGTTCTCCAATCTGGTATATATGTCCCTCATCCAGGTCCAATCCTGGTATATATGTTCCTCAACCTGGTATATGTGTCCACATCCTAGTATGTACAGTATGTCCCCCAAACTGGGCCCATCCTGGTATATATGTCCATCATTCTGGGCCCAATTTGGTATATACTGTATGTTCCCCATCCTGGACCCATCCTGGTGTATACAGTTAGGTCCAGAAATATTTGGACAGTGACACAAGTTTTGTTATTTTAGCTGTTTACAAAAACATGTTCAGAAATACAATTATATATATAATATGGGCTGAAAGTGCACACTCCCAGCTGCAATATGAGAGTTTTCACATCCAAATCGGAGAAAGGGTTTAGGAATCATAGCTCTGTAATGCATAGCCTCCTCTTTTTAAAGGGACCAAAAGTAATTGGACAAGGGACTCTAAGGGCTGCAATTAACTCTGAAGGCGTCTCCCTCGTTAACCTGTAATCAATGAAGTAGTTAAAAGGTCTGGGGTTGATTACAGGTGTGTGGTTTTGCATTTGGAAGCTGTTGCTGTGACCAGACAACATGCGGTCTAAGGCACTCTCAATTGAGGTGAAGCAGAACATCCTGAGGCTGAAAAAAAAGAAAAAATCCATCAGAGAGATAGCAGACATGCTTGGAGTAGCAAAATGAACAGTCGGGTACATTCTGAGAAAAAAGGAATTGACTGGTGAGCTTGGGAACTCAAAAAGGCCTGGGCGTCCACGGATGACAAGAGTGGTGGATGATCGCCGCATACTCTCTTTGGTGAAGAAGAACCCGTTCACAACATCAACTGAAGTCCAGAACACTCTCAGTGAAGTAGGTGTATCTGTCTCTAAGTCAACAGTAAAGAGAAGACTCCATGAAAGTAAATACAAAGGGTTCACATCTAGATGAAAACCATTCATCAATTCCAAAAATAGACAGGCCAGAGTTATATTTGCTGAAAAACACCTCATGAAGCCAGCTCAGTTCTGGAAAAGTATTCTATGGACAGATGAGACAAAGATCAACCTGTACCAAAATGATGGGAAGAAAAAAGTTTGGAGAAGAAAGGGAACGGCACATGATCCAAGGCACACCACATCCTCTGTAAAACATGGTGGAGGCAACGTGATGGCATGGGCATGCATGGCTTTCAATGGCACTGGGTCACTTGTGTTTATTGATGACATAACAGCAGACAAGAGTAGCCGGATGAATTCTGAAGTGTACCGGGATATACTTTCAGCCCAGATTCAGCCAAATGCCGCAAAGTTGATCGGACGGCGCTTCATAGTACAGATGGACAATGACCCCAAGCATACAGCCAAAGCTACCCAGGAGTTCATGAGTGCAAAAAAGTGGAACATTCTGCAATGGCCAAGTCAATCACCAGATCTTAACCCAATTGAGCATGCATTTCACTTGCTCAAATCCAGACTTAAGACGGAAAGACCCACAAACAAGCAAGACCTGAAGGCTGTGGCTGTAAAGGCCTAGCAAAGCATTAAGAAGGAGGAAACCAGGCGTTTGGTGATGTCCATGGGTTCCAGACTTAAGGCAGTGATTGCCTCCAAAGGATTCGCAACAAAATATTGAAAATAAAAATATTTTGTTTGGGTTTGGTTTATTTGTCCAATTACTTTTGACCTCCTAAAATGTGGAGTGTTTGTAAAGAAATGTGACAATTCCTACAATTTCTATCAGATATTTTTGTTCAAACTTTCAAATTAAACGTTACAATCTGCACTTGAATTCTGTTGTAGAGGTTTCATTTCAAATCCAATGTGGTGGCATGCAGAGCCCAACTCGCCAAAATTGTGTCACTGTCCAAATATTTCTGGACCTAACTGTATGTTCATCATCCTGTGCCCATTCTGGTATATATGTTCCCCATCCTGTTCCATTGTGGCAATTATGTTCCCATTCGCTGGTATATATGTCCCCATCCTCGTGTATTTGCCTCCTGTTTTGCTGCTGTTTTAATGCATAAAAAAGAAATGATTCTATTCACCTTCCCTACACTCCCCCATAAGCGGTGTCTTCTCTTAAAACCAGCAACTGACTTTGGCATGCAAGTGAAGCGCAATACATGATGTCACTGCCATGCACTCCCAATTACAGGCCTGCCGATGTCAGCTGACAGCCTCTGATTGGTCAGCAGCTTGTATTGTGGTGTATTGTGTTGCAGGGACCTGACATCTCTGGGAATACACATGCAGCTGAAACATGCTCTGGCACCAGCCAGCCCCCTCTATCACTCCAACCTATGCAGCTGCTATTGTTACACCCCTGATATTGGCATTTGATGGACATGAATTGCTGTATTTATTATTTCCTTTATCACTATAAATAATATAAAAACACTTTATTGACTTAACCCCTTCAGTCCCCGGGCACTTTCTGTTTTTGCGTTTTTGCTTTTTGCTCCCCTTCTTCCGAGAGCCTTAACCTTTTATGTTCCTGTAAATTTTGCCATATGAGGGCTTGTTTTTTGCGGGACGAGTTGTACTTTTAAATTAAACCATAAGTTTTACCATATGGTGTACTGGAAAACAGCAAAAAAAATCCAAGTGTGGAAAAACTGTAAAAAAAGTGTGATGGCACAATAGTTTTTGGGATGTTTTATTCACCATGTTCACTATATGGTAAAACTGATGTGTGGGTGTGATGCCTCAGGTCGGTGCGAGTTTGTAGACACCAAACATGTATAGGTTTACTTGTATCTAAGAGGTTAAAAAAATTCACAAGCTTGTCCAATAAAAGTGGCTACGTTTTGCGCCATGTTCCGAAACCCGTAGCGTTCTCATTTTTTGGGATCTATGGCTCAGTGATGGCTTATTTTTTGTATCTCAAGCTGACGTTTCTAATGGTACCATTTTTGCGCAGATGCTACATTTTGATCGCCTATTATTGCATTTTGCGTAAAACTTGCGGCGACAAAAAAATGTAATTTTGGCGTTTGGAATATTTTTGCCACTACGCCGTTTACTGATCAGATTAATTGATCATATCTTTTTATAGATTGGGCATTTCTGAACGCGCCGATACCAAATATGTGTATATTTATTTTTTTTAACCCTTTAATTTTCAATGGGTTGAAAGGGGGGTGATTTGAACTTTTAGTTTTTTTTTTTTATTTTATTTTTTAAAACTTTTTTTACTTTTTTTTTTTTATTTTACTAGTCTTCCTAGGGGGCTATAGTGATCAGCAATCCGATCGCTCTGATCTATCTGCTGATCACAGCTATACAGCTGTAAATAGCAGATACGGTCACTTCTGATTCATTCGACTCCGGGCCGAGTGAAAGCGAAAGTGATTCGTTATAGCTGCAGGCATCATCACATGACCCTTTGCTACCATAGCAACCACCGAAAGTCACATGATCATTCACGTGACTTCCGGTGGGGGCGGCAGTAAGTAAAAATCGTGACCGCGTGTATATACATCTCGCTGCCAGACTTTGGCAGTGAGATGTAAGGGGTTAATGTTATGGGTGGAATGCGATTCCACTCATAACATGCAGGCACACATGTCAGCTGTTAAAAACAGCTGATATGTGCTCGGATCTCCGTATCCTGCCCGCTGCAGGGGGCGGGGACTAACGTAACATGCTCCATGATGGAAAGATCCATCAAAGGTCGTGAAGGGGTTAAAGTGCCACATTTTTTTGTGAGTAAAATTATATTTATTGACATATCTGTATGAAATATGAGAAAATGGTTGTGTGCAAAATAGAATTGGGTCCTTTGTATAAACTTTTCAATCACACACAATGAATTATTGTGATAAATAAGATTTTTTTTTTACAGTAACTTCTGTGGCAAATAACATTTGGAAATAGAAAATGTTTTTTAGCTTCTATGGTATAAAATTCTGTAGTATTCTGATTTCCTCTTCAATTTCCTGCTCTTTCTCTATCTTAAATTATTTTCAGAGGGTTTTTTCTCCAGTTCCAGTTTCGTTTACCAAGTCTTAAATTTGGGACCTAGTATATGTTTGGTGTAGACACTATCGGAGACCACCAACATTGATACAATTTTTTATTTCCTGAATAATACCATTAATATTGATAAGTATAATTCACTGAGTATATATAAGGATATAAAAGGACTCTTACTTTAATTAATTGTTATTTCTGTTAATTTTTATAAATACAAACTGTAAAATGGTGTAAAAAAAAAAGCTATTATTATTACTATTATTATTTATTATTATAGGGCCATTTAGTTATATAGATAATAGTGACAAGTACAATAATCCTAAACAATACAAGGCACAGAAGGATAGAGGTCCCTGCCCGCGAGGGCTCACAGTCTACAAGGGATAGGTGAGGATACAGTAGGTTAGGGTAGAGCTGGTATCAGACTGAGGGTTACGGCAGGTTGTAGGCTTGTCGGAAGAGGTGGGTCTTCAGGGTCCTTTTGAAGCTTGTCAAGGTAGGCGAGAGTCTGATGTGTTGTGGCAGAGCATTCCAGAGTGTGGGGGAGGCACGGGAGAAATCTTGGATGCAATGGTGGGAAGAGGAGATGAGAGAGGAGTAGAGAAGGAGATCTGGTGAGGATCTGAGGTTACGTGTAGGTAAGTACCGGGAGACTAGGTCACAGATGTAGGGAGGAGACATGTTGTGGTGGCTTTGTAGGTCATGGTTAGTGTTTTGAATTGGAATCGTTGGGCAATAGAAAGCCAGTGAAGGGATTGGCAGACAGGAGAGGTCGGGAAGTAGTGGGGGGACAGGTGGATTAACCGGGCAGCATAGTTTAGAATAGATTGTAGGGGTGTGAGACTGTTAGGGGTACTTTGCACACTACGACATCGCAAGCTGATGGTAGCGATGCCGAGCACGATAGTCCCCGCCCCCATCGCAGCTGCGATATCTTGTGATAGCTGCCGTAGGGAACATTATCGCTACGGCAGCTTCACATGCACTTACCTACCCTGCGACGTCGCTCTGGCCGGCGACCCGCCTCCTTCCTAAGGGGGCGGGTCGTGCGGCGTCACAGCGATGTCACACGGCAGGTGGTCAATAGAAGCAGAGGGGCGGAGATGAGCGGGACATAAACATCCCGCCCACCTCTGTCCTTCTGCATAGCCGGCGTGAGCCGCGATATGCAGGTAAGGAGATGTTTCTCGCTCCTGCAGCTTCTCACACAGCGATGTGTGCTGCCGCAGGAACGAGGAACAACATCGTACCTGTCGCTGCCGCGACATTATGGAAATGACCGACACTACACCGATGATACGATATCGACGCTTTTGCGCTCGTTAATCGTATCAAAAACGATTTACACACTCCGATATCGACAGCGACGCCGGATGTGCGTCACTTTCGATTTGACCCTACCGAGATCGCAGCTGCGATGTCGTAGTGTGCAAAGTACCCCTTAGAAGGGAGGCCACGGTGCAGAAGTTTGCAATAATCGTTTTTATGGTAAAATAAAGATGTTGAGGCATCAGTCTAGAAAAGGATTGTTGGTAACATTTTTAAGGTCATATAAGAGAAAAAGGTATTTTGATCTCACTTATTTCTTTATTTCAAGAGGTAATGTTGACAATAATTTTGGAGACATTATCAAGGATATTAAAAATCTGTAAGATATTTGGAAAAACTTTATTAAGGATTTAAGATAATAGGCTGGTCATCATCAAAAGCTTTAATATTGTTTTTATGACCAACAACTGGAAATCTAAAATTATTTTCTGTTTGTCTATTTTTTTTTAATTTCATTTCTGTTTGTCTATTTTTTTTTATTTAATATTTTCACAGTAAGTATAAAAAGGATGGAGATAATGGATAATCTGTTTTTTTTTTTTTACGATTAGATATATTAAAGGAAAAGGTGAAAATACAATTGAGCTCTGGGTATAAAAAGAATAGCCAGTAAATTGTAAATTGACATATGTTTTAAAGTTTTGGAACTTAAAATGTAAAGTTTCTCATCTCTTATGTGGAGGAACCCTACATGTTATTGTGGTGCACAACACATCAATTACAAACTTAGAAAAGGAAACGGCCAATAACTTCCTTAAATCCTTTTCATCTTTAGGTTCCTTGTTGAAATTAGTTACTTTTAATTATTTGCTCGCTTTATATATTATTAAAATTTGTGTAGGACAATATTCTGGTATTTTCTATTATTTAAATGCGATTTTTGTGTGAAAAGTAATTTTCAAATACTTTTATCAATTTATCAAATTTTTTACATACCACAATTTGAATTAAAAATAAAATAATGAAAATATTGTAATTTTCCTTTACGCCTTTTTAGGCGAACTTCCTGTTGTTCCAGGAAACAATACATGTACATAGCCACAATAAATAGACTTTGATTGTCTTTTTAACGGATACATCTAACAAGCACAGGTAAAATACCATTTTAAAAGGAGGGTGCGCAAAGGCACTGTGACATCACATATTGTAGTAAAATCTTTACATTATTCCATGTTTGAATATTGAAAAAGAATCAAAATCAATTACCTATGTGCACAGTGACTCAAAAATACATTTCAAGGAAAGGGGGAAGCAAGAGTTATTAAAGCTATAATAAAATTACAATTTAATTGTAGATAATTAACAACTCATAATTTTCCATTTAAAGAGATGATCCTAGTGGCTGAGAATACTGCCACAAAAGTTAAGGGTTAGGATTAGTGAAGAGCGAGCACTACCATGCTCAGTTGCTCAATACTTGTTACAAGCAGTTAGATGCACAGAGGGGTGCAACTTGAGTACCAAGTATAATGGAAGTCAATGGAGGACTTAAGCATTTTTCTTGGAAATCTTGAAAATTCAGATGTAATCAAATGATGTAATGTTCCACGATGCTCATTGATTCCTATAGGGCTTCATTCTGATAACATTCTCAAAATAAGGCTGCAAGGACCAGGGCAATTTGTAAAAGCTGGGCAAAGCACCAGAAGTGGAGCATCTAATGGATGCTCCACTGCTGGGGCAGCTGCATTTTACTATTTTTAGGCTTGGAGGGGCCAAATAACAATGGGCCTTCCCAGCCTGATAATAGGAGCCCTTAGCTGTCAGTTTTACCTTGGCTGGCATTTAATGGATGCTCCACTTCTGGGGCAGTTGCAGTCTGCTATTTTTAGGCTGGGAGGGTCCAAATAACAATGGGCCTTCCCAGCCTGATAATACGAGCCCTCAGCTGTCGGTTTTACCTTGGCTGGCATCTAATGGATGCTCCACTTCTGGGGCACCTGCTTTCTGCTTTTTTTTTAGGCTAGGAGGGGCCAAATAACAATAATTATTTCCAGCCTGATAATACCAGTCCTTAGCTGTCAGCTTTACCTTGGTGGGTTAGCAAAAATTGGGGTGACCCCATGCTGGTTTTTAAATTATTTAAATTATTTAATAAAACAGCATTGGTTTTCTTCTACAGTATGTTTGATAACCAGCCAAGGTAATCCTGACAACTGAGAGTTACAGCCTCTAGTTGTCTGCTTTGTCCTTTATGAACCTCAAACTTTACCTTTCAGGTTCACTCAGCCCTAATTCTGATAAACCACATTTGCTCTTATTTATCAGAATATTATGCACTTGATGAGCCAATCAGCTTTTAACATAGGGGATCTGCTGAAAAATTACCTATCCTAAGAGGGCTAGGCAAGGGAATGGCTTTTGATAAATGTTTATAAAAAGCTATTTGTATTATGATACATAGTTTACAATAATCTCACAGGGGAAAAACCTGATAGGTCCATGGTATTTACCTGCAGATTTACGGGTATTCTGCAGTTACAAATAGTAAAAATCCTGCCTGGTGCCTAACTGGAACAATGACTACAGGAAGAAAATGAAGCATCATTCCGAGATCCATTTGCTTTGTCATTTGTTGCTGCAATATTCACTTCTCAGCAGTTTGGCGGACATCCTGTTCTACAATGTATGTGTGCAGATCAGGCTGTCAATCAAAGTTCATGGGAGTGTTTGCCAACATGTTCACAGTACAGTTATTGATGACTACATGGAAGATATAACATCATTTTCTCCCTGTAGCTGCTGCTCAAATGAGGCAGATATTACAATGCTCTTTACCTGCAGATTAATCCTATATCTCCAAGCAAATAGCGTTTTTGGAACTGACCAGTTCCCTTTAAAGCATTTGAGGGTAACTACATTAAAATGTATTGGTTTAATGACATTAGCCCATTTTTGTATCTATATTACATCTTTCATGTATCCATCACCGGTTTTCCCTCTTTTAGTCACCGATAATCCTAATCCAGAATGGACCCTACGAAGCAGATTTATCTTCTCCTCATCTGTCAGGGTAAATATTCTCACAATTACAGAATAATCTGATATAATGGGATTCTGTGACCCCGGCCTCATGTTCTGCTCATTGTCTCCAGGCTTCTATCTGGGTTCTCTATGTCAGCGGTGGACATTCCCTGAAAAAATTACTGGTCTTATTGATTCCTGTGTGGAGATTCCTTGTACATATCATCCTGACGGGAGATCAGGAGCGTCCGGCACTGTCTGGTACTTGTATAATACAAGAGATTATCCACAGATCCTAAACACCAAGGACTCATCTACAGTAATGGAGGAATACAAAGAGCGGACCTCACTGGTAGCAGGAAACAACAGCTGCACCCTGCGGATAAATCCCGTGAGGAGAGAAGATGGGAACAAATATTATTATCCAGGGATCGCAGAAGATAGAATAATAAATACAGCTGATAAACAGAATAAATATGTTCATCTCTCTGTCACAGGTAAATATAGAAAATAGATAACACCAAGAGACTCTGCAAATCTTATTTGTTGTGTCATTTAACTAATTGATTAAGGCTGGGATCTATGACTGGGATCTAATCCAAATCAGATCTCATGCTTTGCACTGATGAGGGGCAATACGCAAAATACTCTGTCTGCAAATTGTAATTCTGGTTTCGCGTTTATCCTATAGGCCCCGTTACACGCAACGACGTATCTAACGATGAAGGAAAGGGAATGGCACTACCTAAAAGTGGGATCTGCTAGGTACAAAGTACAATTGTGACAAAGAAGAAAAAGAAGGTACCTAATGAAGCGAGATCACCACATATAAAGTATCAAAACCAAATTGCTTTTTATGTGTGATTTACGTTTTGATACTTTATATGTGGTGATCCCGCTTAATTACGTATGTTCTTTTTCTTCTTTGTCACAGACGTATCTAACGATATATCGCCGGGGTCACGGATTCCGTGACGCACATCCATTATTGTTAGCAACATCATTGCGTGTGAAACCTACGAACGACCGTTAACGATGGAAAATACCAAATCGTCCATCGTTGACACGTTGTTCATTTTCAAAAAATCATTGGTTGTTGAGGACGCAAGTTGTTCATCATTCCCGTGGCAGCACACATCGCTACGTGTGACACACCGGGAACGATGAACTACAGCTTACCTGTGTCCTCAACAAGCACCGAGTTGGGAGTGACGGAGATGCGGCTTCTCTCCGCCCCTCCGCTTCAATTGGCGGCCTGCTCTGTGACGTCGCTGTGACGCCGAACGAACCTCCCCCTTTCAGGGGAGGTTGTTCACCGGCCACAGTGACGTCGTTAGGGAGGGCTGTACGTGTGACACGGAACAAGCGAGATTGTGTGCCACATGCAGCGATTTGCCCGTGACGCACAAACGACAGGGGTGGGTGCCATCGCTAGTGATATCGCTAGCGATGACGCTCCGTGTAAAGCCCCCTTAAGTCATATAGCAAGGTTCATTCCAGGGTCGACATTGGCTTTAAGGATTACTACTTACAATAGGTGGCATTAGAAATCAACTCCTCTTTCTTTCTGAAAAAACAATTTGCATATATAATGAAATAAGACACAAGCTAAAAGAATGGAACATGCTTACTGAAATGTATTTAATACTTAGAACAAAAGCCTGTGTTAGTGATGAAGCTTCCAAATTGCTCCTGTATGGAGACACTTGTCGCCTGAATTGCTCAGGTGGGATTTGGGACCATTATTCCACACACACCCTGCAGGTCCCGGCTCCTTCTATGAACTCTGAGCTTCAGTTCCTTCCAGACATTTTCTATTGGATTCAGCTCAGGTGATCGGCTTGGCCATTCTAGCAGATTTATTTTTTTTTCTCTAAAACCAGTTGCTAGTTCCCTTCACAGTGTGTTTGGCATCACTGTCTTGCTAAAATGTCCTCCCTTGTTTCATCTTCATCATCCTGGTAGATGGCAGCAGAGTTTTATCAATAAAGTTTTGATACATTTGTCCATTCATCCTTTCATCAATTTTTTGAAAATTTCCAATGTCATGGACTGAAAAACAGCCCCACACTATGATGTTCCCACCTCCACACTTCACTGTTGATGTTTTTGGGGTAAATTGTCTTTTGGTCTCCAAACAAAGTGCGTATTATGGCCTCCAAAGAATTCAATTTTGGTCTCATCTGACCTGACTATATTTTCCAGTATTTCACAGGCTTGTCTAAATGTTGTTGAGCAAACTTTAAATGCGCTTGAACCTTATTTTTGTTCATAAATGGAGTTTTGTGTTGTGAGCATCAATAGAGGTTGAGTGCGTTACATATTGTTTTCTTTGAAACAACTGTTCCTGCTGATTACCGGTCTTTCTCTAAAGGCCACTTTACACGCAACAACATCGCTAACGAGATGTCGTTGGGGTCACGAAATTCGTGACGCACATCCGGCCTTGTTAGCGACGTCGTTGCGTGTGAAATGCAGGAACGACCGTTAACGATCAAAAATACTCACCATATCGTTGATCGTTGACACGTCGTTCTAATCACAAATATGGTTGCTGCTGCAGGTACGATGTTGTTCGTCGTTCCGGCGGCAGCACAAATCGCTATGTGTGACATGGCAGGAACAAGAAACATCACCTTAGCTGCATCCTCCGGCAATGAGGAAGGAAGGAAGTGGGCGGGATGTTACAGCCGCTCATCTCCACCCCTCCGCTTCAATTGAGCGGCTGCTTAGTGACGCCACTGTGACGTCGCACGGACCGCCCCCTTAGAAAGGAGGCGGTTCGCTGGCAACAGCGACGTCGCTAGGAAGGTAAGTATGTGTAACAGCTGTTAGCGATGTTGTGCGCCATGGGCAGCGATTTGCCCATGATACACAAATAACGGGGGCGGGTGCTTTCACCAGCGACATCGCTGGCGATGTCGCTGTGTGTAAAGTGCCCTTAACACTCCACAGATGGTCCTTGGCTCTTGGACAACTCTTCTGCGTTATCCAAGAACTGGAGATGAGCAAACCTTCATTCTCGAGACTCGAGATTCGAGCTCGGAAAATGACATGAAAATCCTCATGGTGAGAATCGCGCTGTGCTCATGTCACATCATTATTCTTGCTGTGGGAAGTGTGTGATCGGCTCAAATTTGACTTATATTCTGCAGTCTAATGCCGGCATCACATGGGACGATCTATCGTGCGATCGCACGAGCAATCATACCCGCCCCCGACGTTTGTGCATCACGGGCAATTCGTTGCCCGTGTCGCACAAAGTCGTTAACCCCCCGTCACATGTACTTACCTCCCGGACGACCTCGCTGTGGGTGGCGAACATCCTCTTCCTGAAGGGGAAGGGACGTTTGGTGTCACAGCGATGTCACACAGCGGCCGGCCAATCGAATTGGAGGGGCGGAGATGAGCGGGACGTAACTTCCCGCCCACCTCCTTCCTTCCGCATTGCCGGCGGGACTCAGGTAAGCTATGTTTGTTGCTCCCGGGTAGAGATGAGCGAACCGGTCCCGGTTCGGCTCGAGGCGGTTCGCCGAACGGGGGGTCTGGCTCGAGTTCGGCTCGTCGAACGTTCGACGAACCGAACTCGAGCCCATAGGAAACAATGGCAGGCAATCACAAACACAGTAAAACACCTAGAAAACACCCTCAAAGGTGTCCAAAAGGTGACAAACAACTCACAACACAACACAAACACATGGGAAAGTGACAAGGACATGTACTCATGCGAAAACAAAACAGCTGGACAAGGAAAAAGAGGAGGACACACAGATATAGGCATGGCACGCCCTTCTAAAGTCATGTAAAACACCGCAAGGTGACTCCAAGCGGAGTCTCCCTTTTTTCCAAAAATTGGGCCCCACACACCCACCCCTTCAGTGGCAGCAGTTGTGCCCCAGTTGTACACTTCACAGCTAGATTTGCATCAAGCACATTCAAAAATACGCTATTCTTATCCGTCCCCAGGATGACACCGGGGTAGGTAGCAAAGTCTTTCCTGATCCCAGCTCTGTTCATCTTGGCTTCTTTTAAAAACACAGCAAGCAAGGGTTACTCCAAGCGGAGTCTCCCTTTTTTCCAAAAATTGGGCCCCACACACACCCACCCCTTCAGTGGCAGCACTTGGGCCCCAGTTGTACACTTCACAGCTAGATTTGCATCAAGCACATTCAAAAATACGCTATTCTTAACCGTCCCCAGGATGACACCGGGGTAGGTAGCAAAGTCTTTCCTGATCCCAGCTCTGTTCATCTTGGCTTCTTTTAAAAACACAGCAAGCAAGGGTTACTCCAAGCGGAGTCTCCCTTTTTTCCAAAAATTGGGCCACACAGACACCCACCCCATCAGTGGCAGCACTTGGGCCCTAGTTGCAAACAGGATGTTTTGATTTGCATCAAGCACATTCAAAAATACGCTATTCTTAGCCGTCCACAGGATGACACCGGGGTAGGTAGCAAAGTCTTTCCTGATCCCAGCTCTGTTCATCTTGGCTTCTTTTAAAAACACAGCAAGCAAGGGTTACTCCAAGCGGAGTCTCCCTTTTTTCCAAAAATTGGGCCACACAGACACCCACCCCATCAGTGGCAGCACTTGGGCCCTAGTTGCAAACAGGATGTTTTGATTTGCATCAAGCACATTCAAAAATACGCTATTCTTAGCCGTCCCCAGGATGACACCGGGGTAGGTAGCAAAGTCTTTGCTGACCCATGACTTGTTCATCTTGGCTTCTTTTAAAAACAATGTAAGCAAGGGTTACTCCAAGCGGAGTCTCCCTTTTTTCCAAAAATTGGGCCACACAGACACCCACCCCATCAGTGGCAGCACTTGGGCCCTAGTTGCAAACAGGATGTTTTGATTTGCATCAAGCACATTCAAAAATACGCTATTCTTAGCCGTCCCCAGGATGACACCGGGGTAGGTAGCAAAGTCTTTGCTGACCCATGACTTGTTCATCTTGGCTTCTTTTAAAAACAATGTAAGCAAGGGTTACTCCAAGCGGAGTCTCCCTTTTTTTCCAAAAATTGGGCCACACAGACACCCACCCCATCAGTGGCAGCACTTGGGCCCTAGTTGCAAACAGGATGTTTTGATTTGCATCAAGCACATTCAAAAATACGCTATTCTTAGCCGTCCACAGGATGACACCGGGGTAGGTAGCAAAGTCTTTCCTGATCCCAGCTCTGTTCATCTTGGCTTCTTTTAAAAACACAGCAAGCAAGGGTTACTCCAAGCGGAGTCTCCCTTTTTTCCAAAAATTGGGCCACACAGACACCCACCCCATCAGTGGCAGCACTTGGGCCCTAGTTGCAAACAGGATGTTTTGATTTGCATCAAGCACATTCAAAAATACGCTATTCTTAGCCGTCCCCAGGATGACACCGGGGTAGGTAGCAAAGTCTTTGCTGACCCATGACTTGTTCATCTTGGCTTCTTTTAAAAACAATGTAAGCAAGGGTTACTCCAAGCGGAGTCTCCCTTTTTTCCAAAAATTGGGCCACACAGACACCCACCCCATCAGTGGCAGCACTTGGGCCCTAGTTGCAAACAGGATGTTTTGATTTGCATCAAGCACATTCAAAAATACGCTATTCTTAGCCGTCCCCAGGATGACACTGGGGTAGGTAGCAAAGTCTTTGCTGACCCATGACTTGTTCATCTTGGCTTCTTTTAAAAACAATGTAAGCAAGGGTTACTCCAAGCGGAGTCTCCCTTTTTTCCAAAAATTGGGCCACACAGACACCCACCCCATCAGTGGCAGCACTTGGGCCCTAGTTGCAAACAGGATGTTTTGATTTGCATCAAGCACATTCAAAAATACGCTATTCTTAGCCGTCCCCAGGATGACACCGGGGTAGGTAGCAAAGTCTTTGCTGACCCATGACTTGTTCATCTTGGCTTCTTTTAAAAACAATGTAAGCAAGGGTTACTCCAAGCGGAGTCTCCCTTTTTTCCAAAAATTGGGCCACACAGACACCCACCCCATCAGTGGCAGCACTTGGGCCCTAGTTGCAAACAGGATGTTTTGATTTGCATCAAGCACATTCAAAAATACGCTATTCTTAGCCGTCCACAGGATGACACCGGGGTAGGTAGCAAAGTCTTTCCTGATCCCAGCTCTGTTCATCTTGGCTTCTTTTAAAAACACAGCAAGCAAGGGTTACTCCAAGCGGAGTCTCCCTTTTTTCCAAAAATTGGGCCACACAGACACCCACCCCATCAGTGGCAGCACTTGGGCCCTAGTTGCAAACAGGATGTTTTGATTTGCATCAAGCACATTCAAAAATACGCTATTCTTAGCCGTCCCCAGGATGACACCGGGGTAGGTAGCAAAGTCTTTGCTGACCCATGACTTGTTCATCTTGGCTTCTTTTAAAAACAATGTAAGCAAGGGTTACTCCAAGCGGAGTCTCCCTTTTTTCCAAAAATTGGGCCACACAGACACCCACCCCATCAGTGGCAGCACTTGGGCCCTAGTTGCAAACAGGATGTTTTGATTTGCATCAAGCACATTCAAAAATACGCTATTCTTAGCCGTCCCCAGGATGACACTGGGGTAGGTAGCAAAGTCTTTGCTGACCCATGACTTGTTCATCTTGGCTTCTTTTAAAAACAATGTAAGCAAGGGTTACTCCAAGCGGAGTCTCCCTTTTTTCCAAAAATTGGGCCACACAGACACCCACCCCATCAGTGGCAGCACTTGGGCCCTAGTTGCAAACAGGATGTTTTGATTTGCATCAAGCACATTCAAAAATACGCTATTCTTAGCCGTCCCCAGGATGACACCGGGGTAGGTAGCAAAGTCTTTGCTGACCCATGACTTGTTCATCTTGGCTTCTTTTAAAAACAATGTAAGCAAGGGTTACTCCAAGCGGAGTCTCCCTTTTTTCCAAAAATTGGGCCACACAGACACCCACCCCATCAGTGGCAGCACTTGGGCCCTAGTTGCAAACAGGATGTTTTGATTTGCATCAAGCACATTCAAAAATACGCTATTCTTAGCCGTCCACAGGATGACACCGGGGTAGGTAGCAAAGTCTTTCCTGATCCCAGCTCTGTTCATCTTGGCTTCTTTTAAAAACACAGCAAGCAAGGGTTACTCCAAGCGGAGTCTCCCTTTTTTCCAAAAATTGGGCCACACAGACACCCACCCCATCAGTGGCAGCACTTGGGCCCTAGTTGCAAACAGGATGTTTTGATTTGCATCAAGCACATTCAAAAATACGCTATTCTTAGCCGTCCCCAGGATGACACCGGGGTAGGTAGCAAAGTCTTTGCTGACCCATGACTTGTTCATCTTGGCTTCTTTTAAAAACAATGTAAGCAAGGGTTACTCCAAGCGGAGTCTCCCTTTTTTCCAAAAATTGGGCCACACAGACACCCACCCCATCAGTGGCAGCACTTGGGCCCTAGTTGCAAACAGGATGTTTTGATTTGCATCAAGCACATTCAAAAATACGCTATTCTTAGCCGTCCACAGGATGACACCGGGGTAGGTAGCAAAGTCTTTCCTGATCCCAGCTCTGTTCATCTTGGCTTCTTTTAAAAACACAGCAAGCAAGGGTTACTCCAAGCGGAGTCTCCCTTTTTTCCAAAAATTGGGCCACACAGACACCCACCCCATCAGTGGCAGCACTTGGGCCCTAGTTGCAAACAGGATGTTTTGATTTGCATCAAGCACATTCAAAAATACGCTATTCTTAGCCGTCCCCAGGATGACACCGGGGTAGGTAGCAAAGTCTTTGCTGACCCATGACTTGTTCATCTTGGCTTCTTTTAAAAACAATGTAAGCAAGGGTTACTCCAAGCGGAGTCTCCCTTTTTTCCAAAAATTGGGCCACACAGACACCCACCCCATCAGTGGCAGCACTTGGGCCCTAGTTGCAAACAGGATGTTTTGATTTGCATCAAGCACATTCAAAAATACGCTATTCTTAGCCGTCCACAGGATGACACCGGGGTAGGTAGCAAAGTCTTTCCTGATCCCAGCTCTGTTCATCTTGGCTTCTTTTAAAAACACAGCAAGCAAGGGTTACTCCAAGCGGAGTCTCCCTTTTTTCCAAAAATTGGGCCACACAGACACCCACCCCATCAGTGGCAGCACTTGGGCCCTAGTTGCAAACAGGATGTTTTGATTTGCATCAAGCACATTCAAAAATACGCTATTCTTAGCCGTCCCCAGGATGACACCGGGGTAGGTAGCAAAGTCTTTGCTGACCCATGACTTGTTCATCTTGGCTTCTTTTAAAAACAATGTAAGCAAGGGTTACTCCAAGCGGAGTCTCCCTTTTTTCCAAAAATTGGGCCACACAGACACCCACCCCATCAGTGGCAGCACTTGGGCCCTAGTTGCAAACAGGATGTTTTGATTTGCATCAAGCACATTCAAAAATACGCTATTCTTAGCCGTCCACAGGATGACACCGGGGTAGGTAGCAAAGTCTTTCCTGATCCCAGCTCTGTTCATCTTGGCTTCTTTTAAAAACACAGCAAGCAAGGGTTACTCCAAGCGGAGTCTCCCTTTTTTCCAAAAATTGGGCCACACAGACACCCACCCCATCAGTGGCAGCACTTGGGCCCTAGTTGCAAACAGGATGTTTTGATTTGCATCAAGCACATTCAAAAATACGCTATTCTTAGCCGTCCACAGGATGACACCGGGGTAGGTAGCAAAGTCTTTCCTGATCCCAGCTCTGTTCATCTTGGCTTCTTTTAAAAACACAGCAAGCAAGGGTTACTCCAAGCGGAGTCTCCCTTTTTTCCAAAAATTGGGCCACACAGACACCCACCCCATCAGTGGCAGCACTTGGGCCCTAGTTGCAAACAGGATGTTTTGATTTGCATCAAGCACATTCAAAAATACGCTATTCTTAGCCGTCCCCAGGATGACACCGGGGTAGGTAGCAAAGTCTTTGCTGACCCATGACTTGTTCATCTTGGCTTCTTTTAAAAACAATGTAAGCAAGGGTTACTCCAAGCGGAGTCTCCCTTTTTTCCAAAAATTGGGCCACACAGACACCCACCCCATCAGTGGCAGCACTTGGGCCCTAGTTGCAAACAGGATGTTTTGATTTGCATCAAGCACATTCAAAAATACGCTATTCTTAGCCGTCCCCAGGATGACACCGGGGTAGGTAGCAAAGTCTTTGCTGACCCATGACTTGTTCATCTTGGCTTCTTTTAAAAACAATGTAAGCAAGGGTTACTCAAAGCGGAGTCTCCCTTTTTTCCAAAAATTGGGCCACACAGACACCCACCCCATCAGTGGCAGCACTTGGGCCCTAGTTGCAAACAGGATGTTTTGATTTGCATCAAGCACATTCAAAAATACGCTATTCTTAGCCGTCCCCAGGATGACACCGGGGTAGGTAGCAAAGTCTTTCCTGATCCCAGCTCTGTTCATCTTGGCTTCTTTTAAAAACACAGCAAGCAAGGGTTACTCCAAGCGGAGTCTCCCTTTTTTAAAAAAATTGGGCCACACAGACACCCACCCCATCAGTGGCAGCACTTGGGCCCTAGTTGCAAACAGGATGTTTTGATTTGCATCAAGCACATTCCAAATCCACAAGCATTTACTCTCCCCAGGATGACACAGGGGTAGTAAATTCCTTCTGGATCCATGACTTGTTCATTTTGATGAACGTCAGTCTGTCCACATTGTCACTGGACAGACGCGTGCGCTTATCTGTCAGCACACACCCAGCAGCACTGAATACACGTTCAGAGACAACGCTGGCAGCTGGACACGACAAAATCTCCAAGGCGTAAGTTGCGAGCTCTGGCCATTTTTGTAGGTTTGAAGCCCAAAAGGAGCAAGGCTCCAGTTGCACAGTCATGGCATCGATGTTCATTTGGAGATACTCCTGTATCATCCTCTCCAGCCGTTGACTATGTGTCAGACTTGTTGTCTCTGGTGGCCTTGCAAAAGAGGGTCTAAAAAAATTATGAAAAGATTCCATAAAATTGCTGTTACCGGCACCAGAAAAGGTCCTACTGGTACGGGTAGACTGTTGAAGATGACGAGACCGTCCCATGTTTGTCAAGTTACAACTGGGAGATTCACTCCCTGCACCTGCACGGTTGTTTGGTGGAAAAGCCGAGCTAAGATCTAGTAACAGCTTCTGCTGATACTCCTGCATACGTGCGTCCCTTTCTATGGCTGGAATTATGTCACAAAATTTGGACTTGTACCGGGGATCTAATAGTGTGGCAATCCAGTAGTCATCATCACTTCTAATTTTGACAATACGACTGTCATGTTGGAGGTAGTGCAACAAAAAGGCACTCATGTGTCTTGCGCAGCCATGCGGACCAAGTCCATGCTGTGTTTGTGGCATAGAGGTGCTACCCGTTCTTTCTTCCTCTGACATCTGACCCCAACCTCTTTCAACTGAAATTTGACCAAGGTCTCCCTCATCCGCTGAGTCTTCCATGTCCATGGACAGTTCGTCCTCCATTTCTTCATGTTCTCCTGCACCTTGCTCAACATTTCGCCTGCTACTATGCGCCCTTGTCGATCCCTGTCCCCCATGGTCCCATGCCTGCTGCGTTGGTGATGATGAACGTCTGGACCTTCGTGATGTTGTTGTCCCTTGCGCATATGAATCCTCCTGTAGTTCCTCCCCTTCATGTTGTCCCACCCCCTGACTCCGAATAGTGTTTAGCGTGTGCTCCAGCATGTAAATGACTGGAATCGTCATGCTGATAATGGCATTGTCAGCGCTAAACATATTCGTCGCCATGTCGAAACTGTGCAGAAGGGTGCATAGGTCCTTGATCTGAGACCACTCCATCAGGGTGATCTGCCCCACCTCTGCATCTCGTTGGCCCAGGCTATACGTCATGACGTATTGCACCAGGGCTCTGCGGTGCTGCCACAGTCGCTGTAACATGTGGAGAGTTGAATTCCAGCGTGTCGCCACATCGCATTTCAGGCGATGAACCGGCAGGCCGAAAGACTTCTGGAGCGATGCAAGTCGCTCTGCTGCGGCGCTTGAACGGCGGAAGTGAGCTGACAGTTTTCGTGCCCTGTTCAGAAGGCCATCTAGGCCGGGATAGTGTGTTAAAAATTGCTGCACGACAAGGTTCAACACGTGAGCCATACAAGGTACGTGTGTCACCTTGCCCAGGCGAAGTGCCGCACCCAGGTTTGCAGCATTGTCGCACACGGCCTTACCAGGCTGCAGTTTGAGTGGAGACAACCATTTATTAAACTCGGACCGCAAAGCTGACCACAACTCCTCAGCTGTGTGACTCTTATTACCAAGACATGTCAAGCTAAAGACCGCCTGATGCCGTTGCGCTCTGCTGCCAGCATAGTAATGAGGGGTGCGTGATTCCTTCTGCGCAGTGAGAACGCTGGTGGCCTGACCAGGCAGGCTTGGGGCGGAGGTGGAGGACCCAGATGAGGTGGAGGATGCAGAAGCAGTGGCGGAACTTGGACAGACAGAGGATTGACACACAAGTCGTGGGGACGGCAAGACTTGTGCAGCAGACCCTTCACCATCTATCACCATAGTTACCCAGTGCCCAGTCAGCGACATGTAACGTCCCTGTCCATGCTTACTGGTCCAAGTATCGGTGGTGAAATGCACCCGTTCACACACAGAGTTTCTCAAGGAAGCGGTGATGTTGTGTGCGACATGCTGGTGTAGCGCGGGCACACCTTTCTTAGAGAAGTAGTGGCGACTAGGCATCTGGTACTGGGGCACAGCGACAGACATAAGGTCTCTAAAATCCTGTGTGTCCACTAGGCGGAAAGGCAGCATTTCGGTAGCCAACAGCTTACAGAGGGATAGAGTCAACCTCTTAGCTTTGTCATGGGTCGGAGGAAGTGGCCTTTTATTTGACCACATCTGAGGGACAGAGATCTGGCTGCTGTGTGTAGACGGTGTTGAGTAGGGTGTCCCTGGAAAAATGCAGGTTTGTGAGGAAAGTGCAGGCGGAGACATGATGTTGCCTTCATCCAACGTTGGTGCTATCGATGTCTGAGAGAGCTGTACACACTCACTTGTTTCCCCTTCCAAACCAACTGACGACCTTACAAGCAAACTGCCTGTTGCGGTTACAGTGGTGGAAGTTTTGCGTGGAAAAACAGGTGTGGCAGCTGTCCCCACAGTCCTAGAAGATGAAGAGCGCGCGGATGCAGTGGAAGGGGCGGGCGGTGGATGGTTCGCTCCGCTAGGCCGCATTGCAGCACGGTGAGCTTCCCACCGGGACTTATGATATTTATTCATGTGACGATTCATGGAAGAAGTTGTCAAACTGCTGAGCTTTTGACCTCTACTAAGAGAATCATGACAAATGTTACATATCACATGAGTTGGGCGATCTTTTTCGATGTGAAAAAAGGACCAGGCTAGGCAAGGCTTAGAGGCCATGCGACCTGTTGATCCACCCCGAATAATGCTCATAGGCAGAGTGGTGGCTGAGGATGCAGTTGTAGACGTGCTACCAGTGCTCCGACTCTGTCCAGGAAGGCGCAAGGTAACTTCGTCGTCGGTTGCATCCTCCTCCACCGCCTCTGTTGACCTCCTCGAGTGCCTGACTGGGGGTTGACAGTAGGTGGGATCTAGAACGTCATCATCAATTGTTGTGTTTGCACTCCCCTCCCCCTCAGACCGAGCCTCTTCTTGCCCTGACGGAATATTTAAGTTGTCATCCCAATCGGGTATCTGCGTCTCATCTTCATCAGTATGTTCCTCATTGTCTATAACCACAGGTGTTACAGTTTGTGACAAAGGGTCAACATTATGCTCAGAAACTTGGTCCTCACGGCCTGAATCTGAGTCACAAAGGTTCTGGGCATCACTGCAGACCATTTCCTGTTCTGTACTCACTGTAGCTTGGGAGCAGACCTCTGATTCCCAGGCTATAGTGTGACTGAACAGCTCTGCAGACTCAGCCATCTCAGTTCCACCATACTGTGCAGGGCTGATGGAGACTTCAGAGCTGGGAGAAATCAAGTGTGATTGGGATGACAACTCAGAGGACTGGTGTTTTTTGGATGCGGTACTTGAAGTGGCTGAGAGGGCACTTGTTGGACCACTTGAGATCCATTCAAGCATTTTCCTTTTTTGCCCATCATCTACCTTTCTTCCTGTTGTTCGTGTCCGTAAAAAAGGGAGCACATCGGATTGTCCACGGTAAGTAGTAGACATCTTACTTTTGCTGGTAGATGGTCTATCTTCAGCAGATGATAATGGAGCTTTGCCACCTTCCCCACGGACAAAACCTTTTTTGCCTTTTCCACCACGCCTCTTCCCCTTTCCACCAGCATCTGTCATTTTGCCACTCATGTTGATTGCGACAAGATTGTGGACTGAAAATGTGGTAGTAAAAATTGAGAGGTGGTGAAGATTGCAGTGGTGGTCTAGCTTTATTAACAGCAGAATAATAAAGAATAAATATCCCTGACAATGCAACTTAGTTATAATTAGTTGGAGTGTGCAACGCAGGCAGACGTGCTGCAAATGTCTTTGCACTAGTGGGACTATAGCAAAGTCCAATAGCCACGTATAGGATGCCACTAGGTACACTGAGTGTTTGCTAGTATAATGGCTTGGTTAGAATGAGTTGTAGTGTGCAACGCAGGCAGACGCGCTCTGCAAATGTCTTTGCACTAGTGGGACTATAGCAAAGTCCAATAGCCACGTATAGGATGCCACTAGGTACACTGAGTGTTTGCTAGTATAATGGCTTGGTTAGAATGAGTTGTAGTGTGCAACGCAGGCAGACGCGCTCTGCAAATGTCTTTGCACTAGTGGGACTATAGCAAAGTCCAATAGCCACGTATAGGATGCCACTAGGTACACTGAGTGTTTGCTACTATAATGGCTTGGTTAGAATGAGTTGTAGTGTGCAACGCAGGCAGACGCGCTCTGCAAATGTCTTTGCACTAGTGGGACTATAGCAAAGTCCAATAGCCACGTATAGGATGCCACTAGGTACACTGAGTGTTTGCTAGTATAATGGCTTGGTTAGAATGAGTTGTAGTGTGCAACGCAGGCAGACGCGCTCTGCAAATGTCTTTGCACTAGTGGGACTATAGCAAAGTCCAATAGCCACGTATAGGATGCCACTAGGTACACTGAGTGTTTGCTAGTATAATGGCTTGGTTAGAATGAGTTGTAGTGTGCAACGCAGGCAGACGCGCTCTGCAAATGTCTTTGCACTAGTGGGACTATAGCAAAGTCCAATAGCCACGTATAGGATGCCACTAGGTACACTGAGTGTTTGCTAGTATAATGGCTTGGTTAGAATGAGTTGTAGTGTGCAACGCAGGCAGACGCGCTCTGCAAATGTCTTTGCACTAGTGGGACTATAGCAAAGTCCAATAGCCACGTATAGGATGCCACTAGGTACACTGAGTGTTTGCTAGTATAATGGCTTGGTTAGAATGAGTTGTAGTGTGCAACGCAGGCAGACGCGCTCTGCAAATGTCTTTGCACTAGTGGGACTATAGCAAAGTCCAATAGCCACGTATAGGATGCCACTAGGTACACTGAGTGTTTGCTAGTATAATGGCTTGGTTAGAATGAGTTGTAGTGTGCAACGCAGGCAGACGCGCTCTGCAAATGTCTTTGCACTAGTGGGACTATAGCAAAGTCCAATAGCCACGTATAGGATGCCACTAGGTACACTGAGTGTTTGCTAGTATAATGGCTTGGTTAGAATGAGTTGTAGTGTGCAACGCAGGCAGACGTGCTCTGCAAATGTCTTTGCACTAGTGGGACTATAGCAAAGTCCAATAGCCACGTATAGGATGCCACTAGGTACACTGAGTGTTTGCTAGTATAATGGCTTGGTTAGAATGAGTTGTAGTGTGCAACGCAGGCAGACACGCTCTGCAAATGTCTTTGCACTAGTGGGACTATAGCAAAGTCCAATAGCCACGTATAGGATGCCACTAGGTACACTGAGTGTTTGCTAGTATAATGGCTTGGTTAGAATGAGTTGTAGTGTGCAACGCAGGCAGACGCGCTCTGCAAATGTCTTTGCACTAGTGGGACTATAGCAAAGTCCAATAGCCACGTATAGGATGCCACTAGGTACACTGAGTGTTTGCTAGTATAATGGCTTGGTTAGAATGAGTTGTAGTGTGCAACGCAGGCAGACGCGCTCTGCAAATGTCTTTGCACTAGTGGGACTATAGCAAAGTCCAATAGCCACGTATAGGATGCCACTAGGTACACTGAGTGTTTGCTAGTATAATGGCTTGGTTAGAATGAGTTGTAGTGTGCAACGCAGGCAGACGCGCTCTGCAAATGTCTTTGCACTAGTGGGACTATAGCAAAGTCCAATAGCCACGTATAGGATGCCACTAGGTACACTGAGTGTTTGCTAGTATAATGGCTTGGTTAGAATGAGTTGTAGTGTGCAACGCAGGCAGACGCGCTCTGCAAATGTCTTTGCACTAGTGGGACTATAGCAAAGTCCAATAGCCACGTATAGGATGCCACTAGGTACACTGAGTGTTTGCTAGTATAATGGCTTGGTTAGAATGAGTTGTAGTGTGCAACGCAGGCAGACGCGCTCTGCAAATGTCTTTGCACTAGTGGGACTATAGCAAAGTCCAATAGCCACGTATAGGATGCCACTAGGTACACTGAGTGTTTGCTAGTATAATGGCTTGGTTAGAATGAGTTGTAGTGTGCAACGCAGGCAGACGCGCTCTGCAAATGTCTTTGCACTAGTGGGACTATAGCAAAGTCCAATAGCCACGTATAGGATGCCACTAGGTACACTGAGTGTTTGCTAGTATAATGGCTTGGTTAGAATGAGTTGTAGTGTGCAACGCAGGCAGACGCGCTCTGCAAATGTCTTTGCACTAGTGGGACTATAGCAAAGTCCAATAGCCACGTATAGGATGCCACTAGGTACACTGAGTGTTTGCTAGTATAATGGCTTGGTTAGAATGAGTTGTAGTGTGCAACGCAGGCAGACGCGCTCTGCAAATGTCTTTGCACTAGTGGGACTATAGCAAAGTCCAATAGCCACGTATAGGATGCCACTAGGTACACTGAGTGTTTGCTAGTATAATGGCTTGGTTAGAATGAGTTGTAGTGTGCAATGCAGGCAGACGCGCTCTGCAAATGTCTTTGCACTAGTGGGACTATAGCAAAGTCCAATAGCCACGTTTAGGATGCCACTAGGTACACTGAGTGTTTGCTAGTATAATGGCTTAGTTATCAGTTGGAGTGTGCAGAGGACAAGAGGGTACAGTGGCAGGATTGTGGTGCTCTGGGTAGAGGAATGGAAGACTGCCTTTCTATTCCCTCCTAATGGTGAAATGCAGGTAGGAAATCCCTGACCTGGGCTACACAGACGCTGTTGCTGTTTGCAGGACCTGTCACCTATGGCTCTCTGACCCTGCCGGTTGGAGCCCTTAAAAGGACTGCTATAAAGTGCTCTCCCTAAGCTGTCTAACGCTGTGTATGCAGCGCATACAGCTGTATCGGCTATAGGACTCAGGAAGACGGAGCTGCGACAGTGATGTCTGACACCAAAGACGCAGAAGGCAGATAATGGCGTCCGTGAAGAAAATGTCCGGTTTTATAATGCAGGGACATGTGACATGCAGATCCTATCACACATGCCGTTGCTTCTCTGGCTCAAAGTCCACTTAGCTGTGTGTGTGTCTGGGATTGGCTGACATGCTGGCCCGCCCCACAAGACGCGCGCGCTTAGGGAAGGAAGACAAGAAAAAAAAAAAAAAAAAATGGTGATCGCCATTATAGAAACAGCAGTGATCTGAAGGCGCTGTTCACGCACACTATACACTGAAATGTGATAATAGTTTGATTCACAGAGTGACTTACACTATTACAGCAGAAACCAAGCTAGGATTTAGCTGTTTTTTGGCTGCTAGAACCGTTCTCGAACGTTTCTAGAACTACCGAGCTTTTGCAAAAAGCTCGAGTTCTAGTTCGATCTAGAACATGCCCCAAAATCACTCGAGCCGCGAACTGGAGAACCACGAACCACGAACCGCGCTCAACTCTACTCCCGGGGTGTCACAGATCCCGGGGTGTCACACGGAGCGATGTGTGCTGCCACGGGAGTGACGAACAACCGGCGCGCAGAAGGAGGAACGAGATTATGAAAATGAATGACGTGTCAACGAGCAATGATAAGTTGAGTATTTTTGCTCGTTCACAGTCGTTCGGAGGTGTCACACGGTATGACATCTCTAACGATGCTGGATGTGTGTCACGGAATCCGTAACCCCGACGAGATATCGGCCAATATATCGTACCGTGTGATTAGATGTTTTGTTCACTGAGAAATGTAAAAAAAGCAAACACCGCCCACCTCCGAAACTGCTTTGCTTTCAACTCACAGCAAAACACTTCCGGAGGTGGGGGGCGGTATCTTTTTTTTTTTTTATTTCATTTTTTCCATGAACAGAACATTTTAGAATGCAGAATGTAAGTCAAATTTGAGCTGATCAAACACTTCCCACGCACAATGCTGCACATCACTCAGACATGAGCACAGCGCGATACTCACTACAAGGATTTTCACGTCATTTTCTGAGCCTGAGCTCTGAGCCTTGAGAATGAAGGTTCGCTCATCTCTAGAGTTGAGCGATGTTCGATTCGAACGGTTCGCCAATTTCAAATTCGAGTGATTTTGGGAGATGTTCGAGTCGTTCGACGAACTCAAATGATTTGCTTCAAGTTCGGCAGTTCGAGTTACCGTTCGATAACGGTTCGATCACCAAAAGTGTGGCTTTTCACAGTAAAGCTATGTGCGCACCTTAGGTATCTGCATGCGTCCTGCGTCCCCAGCACAATCCCTCTCTTTTTCCTACTCACGGATTACGGGCGCGGCGCTGCACGGCTGTCACAAAGCTCCGGCGGCTTTTCCTCTTTTGAAAGTGGCTGCCTCTCATTATTCAATCTGGTATTCCCTGCTTTCCCCGCCCACCGGCACCCATGATTGGTTGCAGTCAGACACGCCCCCACGAAGAGTGACAGCTGTCTCACTGCAACTAATCACAGCCGCTGGCGGGCGGGTCTATATCGTGCAGTAAAATAAATAAATAAATAATAAAAAAAAACAAAAACCTGCGGTTCCCCCCAATTTTGATGCCAGCCAGGATAAAGCCACACGGCTGGAGGCTGGTATTGTCAGGATGGGGAGAGCCATGTTATGGGGAGCCCACCACCCTAACAATATCACCCAGCAGCCGCCCGGAATTGCCGCATCTGTGACACCGTGGACTAGCCAGGTAGTCACAGGTAGGCCCTTGCACAACACCTGTTCCCTAAAAAGGTGTCACCAGCCACCCTTAAAACCCTAGTCACCTCCCTAAGGGTTTGATGTTCACACCAGGGGGCAAATCCAGGTGGTTGGCCACTCCCACCGAGGAGTACACAGGTCCTGAGGCCGGAAAACAGTTGAGTTTAGTCTGAGGGAGAGTGGAGTTTGGAGTTGGAGGAGTAAAGTCTGACAGGTGTCTGGGTAGGAGCCCGGGCACCTTTGGCTAGGAGGCAGACAGTGGCCTCAGCCTGCAGGAGTCGGGAAGACGGCTCGGTGGAACCGTAAGGGACCGGGACAGGGTAGTGGCCCGCTCGTACCGAACCGGGGAACCGACTGGAAACCGGAGCACAAAGGGGGGTACTCAAACCCTGAAACGAGGTCCAGAAACCAGTGGACCAAGTTAATTAACTGATTGACGTCTGGACTTTAGGTCCTTTCCCACCAGAGTCCCGACTGAAGACAACAGCCCATCGATGGGGATAGAAAGCCTCCGCATAGGCAGAGAGATCCCACAGGCCAGCGTCTGCGGGCAAATGGGCTCTCCCGACATACACAACGCCGGGGAGCAGGCTCCCATCGCTGAAGCACAGGCAGTCCAGAGCTACACTACAAGGTGCAGGAGAAAGGGGGAAACCACCAATCCGAGTGGGGGACCAGACGCAGCTGGCTGCGGGCACCGACCACCATCATCTTGGTTTACCAGAGACTCTTGTGCATCAAACATAGTGAGTACAACACTGCCCTTGGGCCACGCACCACCCTGCAGTGCCTCACACCAACATATCATCCAAACCGGGCCCCGGGGCCATCACCCCTACCCACGGAGGGGCTAACACCTTGCTGCGCAACATCTCCCCCGGGTGCTTAGTAAACAGCAGCGGTGGTGTCCACATTCACCACAACCTGTGGATGGCATCACGAACATAACCAAAACCTAAATCCCCCTCAAAGCACCAGTCCCCTTTCAGAGCGAAGTGACCCCGGGTCCGGAGGCACTCGAGCCACCCACCGACGAGCCTGGATCTGAGCGGCTTGGCTGCAGCTGAGCGCGGGGCGGTACACATCGACTTTTCTGGCGTCATGAACAGGATAATTACCTAATCACCTACATGGTGAAGTGCGCCTTAAAGTTGAAGTCAGCGGTGACTCGTTGAAAAATTTCAGAATCCGCCATCTTGCCACCATCTGTTGGCACGAAGTTTCCCGCCAAAGCCTTCTTACCCGTGAAAAGAGCGCAAGAGTTAAAGCCCCGCCCCCTGATAACAGAGCCGTGCAGGAAAGCGAGCAGTCGAAAAACGAAACTGATCGGCCGAAGAAGCGAGTGCCGCGAAAAGACCAGGGGGAGCAGATGGAAGATGTCTGCCCCCAAGCCTAATGCCGGCCCCATGCCGACCACTGGAGCGGTGGCACATGCAGGGGAAGCGGCCGACGAGGCAGAAGAGGCTGCAGCTCCCGCTCCGGTCGCAGGAGCGGCGAGCCCGGGGCTGTGGTGGTGACTGCCCGCGCCTCGGCGCATGAGGGCAAAGAGGCCGTGGCCCCCACTATGGATGCCGAAGCCGAGGCGGAGGGGTACGGGTTGCCACCGGGGACCGCCGCAAGGTTCGAATGGAGTATGGCGCGGTTTTGCCTCCAGGTACGAGTCGAATCGATGCACCAGGCCCTGGGCTGGAGGGGGGAGATGCAGAAAATGGTGGCCGTGGTGTGGGCACACTAGAAGCCCGCCTCACGGGAGGATAAAGCCACGCAGACTCACTCAACCCCATCAGCAGGCTTGAAGACTGAACCCCCTCAGGATAGGGGCGGTGAACCCCAGATGGCTCAATCCCAGGAGGGAACGGCGGTGCCTGCAGAGCTCCCCCAGTACACCGTGGAGGCCATGAATCCCCGGATGTTCCATCCCTGGTTTGGTGTGCCCGGGTACCCGCAGCAGCGGGAGCGGCCCGATCTCATACATTAAAAGAAAGTTAAAAGGTAGCGGTTCCTGGCTACCATGTTCCAGTCCACGTTGGGACCCTGTTAATGTTCCCGTGTGTTACCCCGTTTAAACAAAGACAAGGCCGAGAACTTGCAGGCCACCCAAAAACTTTTGAGCTTTGTAAATAGCCCCTTGGACCACCCTTTCACACTTACAGTCTCCGGAGAGGCTGGTTGGAGGAAGGGCCTGCGGTGCAGTCGGCTGAGGTCCCGTCACCATGGAAACCGGTGACTACCCTCCGGGGCCAGGGGTCCCCTGGACGTGGGGCCTCTGAGAGACTGCCGGGTAAGGAACTTTTTACCCGGCCCGTATGGGCAATACTCGGACCTGAACCCGTTTCCTGGACTGGGGAAGAGAGGTACTAACCTGTTCTTAGAGGCCGCATCAAGGTGTAAGTTTGCTTGGGTGGGCAAATGAAAGGACCCGGTCCCGTCCCGTTCCAGTTTAATAAAAATGTTTTACCAGTTTGCAACATTAAAAGCAAAATGCCTCCCATAAGGGATGATTACTAAGTCTGCTTAAAATGTAAAAAGTTACTATGTTTGTACATTATTTCTCTTTTATCTTTTTCAGTTCAAAAATAAACCGGTGGTGTCGGACAGCCCGCGTACGGTCTATGTTAAATCAAGGGGGAATGTGACGCCCTGGACTAGCCAGGTAGTCACAGGTAGGCCCTTGCACAACACCTGTCCCATAAAAAGGTGTCACCAGCCACCCTTAAAACCCTAGTTACCTCCCTAAGGGTTTGATGTTCACACCAGGGGGCGGATCCAGGTGGTTGGCCACTCCCACCGAGGAGTACACAGGTCCTGAGGCCGGAAAACAGTTGAGTTTAGTCTGAGGGAGAGTGGAGTTTGGAGTTGGAGGAGTAAAGTCTGACAGGTGTCTGGGTAGGAGCCCGGGCACCTTTGGCTAGGAGGCAGACAGTGGCCTCAGCCTGCAGGAGTCGGGAAGACGGCTCGGTGGAACCGTAAGAAACCGGGACAGGGTAGTGGCCCGCTGGTACCGAACCGGGGAACCGACTGGAAACCGGAGCACAAGGGGGTACTCAAACCCTGAAACGAGGTCCAGAAACCAGTGGACCAAGTTAATTAACTGATTGACGACTGGACTTTAGGTCCTTTCCCACCCAAGTCACGACTGAAGACAACAGCCCATCAATGGGGATAGAAAGCCTCCGCATAGGAAGAGAGATCCCACAGGCCAGCGTCTGCGGGCAAATGGGCTCTCCCGACATACACAATGCCGGGGAGTGGGCTCCCGTTGCTGAAGCACAGGCAGTCCAAAGCTACACTACAAGGTGCAGGAGAAAGGCGGAGACCACCAATCCGAGTGGGGGACCAGACGCAGCTGGCTGCGGGCACCGACCACCATCATCTTGGTTTACCAGAGACTCTTGTGCATCAAACATAGTGAGTACAACACTGCCCTTGGGCTGCACACCACCCTGCATCGCCTCACACCAACATATCATCCCAACCGGGCCCCGGGGCCATCGACCCTACTCACGGAGGGGCTAACACCTTGCTGCGCAACATCTCTCCCGGGTGTCTAGTAAACAGCAGCGGTGGTGTCCACATTCACCACAACACGTGGGTGGCGTCATGAAGTTAACCAAAACCTAAATCCCCCTCAAAGCGCCAGTCCCCTTTCGAAGTGACCCCCGGGTCCAGAGGCGCTCGAGCCACCCACCGACAAGCCTGGATCCGAGCGGCTCGGCTGCAGCTGAGCGTGGGGCGGTATGCATCCATTAGATGCGGCTGTTCCGAGACTCTACCTGGCTCATCCCGAATTACCCTGATGCGGTGGCAATCGGGGTAATAAGGAGTTAATCATTGCAGGCGTCTCCCCGAGATACCTTCCATGAAAAACCTGTAAGTGAAAGTAAATAAACACACACAACGAAAAATCCTTTATTTGGAATAAAAGACAAAAAAACACCCTCTTTCACCATTTTATTAAAATCCCCAAATACCCCTCCTGGTCTGACGTAATCCACAGAGGTCCCATGACACATCCAGCTCTGCTAAGTGAAGCTGACAGGAGAAGTAGTACACAAGCGCTCTGTGTCAGATTCACGCAGCAACTGAAGTGAGCCGCGCTGTCAGCGGGGACGACACTGAGGTAATGCCTGCGTGTGCGGTGATGATAGGTGTTATAGTGCCTGCGTGTGTGCGGTGATGAGTGCGGTATTGCCGGTGTTTGCCCTCCCATCCATCCATCCATCCCTCCATCCCTCCCTCCATCCAATTATCTCTCAATCCATCCCTCCCTCCATCCCTCTCTTCATCACTCAATCCATTCATCCCTCCCTTCATCGCCCCCCTCCATCCCTCCATCCATCCCTCTATCCCTCCCTCCATCCCTCCATCCATCTATCCATCCATCCATCCCTCCCTTCATCCATTTATTCCTCCCTCCATCCCTTCCTCCTTCCCTCTCTCCATCTCTCCATCCATTCATCCCTCCCTTCATCCCTGCATCCATCCTTCTATCCCTCCATCCATCCATCCCTCCATCCATCCATCCATCCCTCCATCCATCCCTCCATCTATCCCTCCATCCATTAATCCATCCCTCCATCCCTCCTTCCCTGCATTTATCCCTCCCTCCATCCATCCATCCATCCATCCATCCCTCTATCCCTCCCTCCATCCATTCATCCGTCCCTCCATCCCTCCCTCCATCTCTCCATCCATTCATCCCTCCCTTCATCCCTCCCTCCATCCCTCCATCCATCCCTCTCTCCATCCATCCATCCCTCCATCCATCCTTGTAACTGAGTAATCTACTTCTGGATTCTCTACTAATCTAGCCAAAACTTCCTATGCTTTTCTTTACAGACAGTGGCTCAATGGGTACAGCTACTGCATAAGAATAATTCGTTCATGAGTTCGAGTCCCGGCCGTCCTGGTAAAGAATTATAATTATTATTTATTTATAATTATAATTTAATTTAATTATGCACTGAGGGGAGGAGACGGACATCAGCTGTGAGCCGTGGGACACACCTCTATAATCGGAGCAGTTCACGGAATGAGGCTGCATTGCTCTCTCCTCTCTCTCCTCTCTCTCTTCTCTCTATCTCTCGCTCTTCTCTCTATCCTCTCTCTCCTCTCTCTCCTCTCTCTCTCTTCTTTCTCTCTCTCTTTCTTTCTTTCTTTCTCTCTCTTTCTCTCTCTCTCTTTTTCTCTCTCTCTTTTTGTCTCTCTCTTTCTCTCTCCCTCTCTCTTTCTCTCATTCTCTTTCTCTCTTTTTCTCTCTCTTTCTCTCACTCTCTTTCTTTCTTTCTCTCTCTTTTTTTCTCTCTCTTTCTCTCACTCTCTTTCTTTCTTTCTCTCTCTTTTTTTCTCTCTCTTTCTCTTTCTCTCTCTTTTTCTCTCTTTTCCTCTCTTTTTCTCTATTTTTCCCTCTGTCTCTCCTCTTTGTAGCTGAATAATCCACTTCTGGATTCTCTACTGCAATAAAGAGGTCAAGATTAGAGTTGAGCGCGGTTCGTGGTTCGTGGTTCTCCAGTTCTAGGCTCGAGTGATTTTGGGGCATGTTCTAGATCGAACTAGAACTCGAGCTTTTTGCAAAAGCTCGATAGTTCTAGAAACGTTCGAGAACGGTTCTAGCAGCCAAAAAACAGCTAAATCCTAGCTTGGTTTCTGCTGTAATAGTGTAAGTCACTCTGTGAATCAAACTATTATCACATTTCAGTGTATAGTGTGCGTGAACAGCGCCTTCAGATCACTGCTGTTTCTATAATGGCGATCGCCATTTTTTTTTTTTTTTCTTGTCTTCCTTCCCTAAGCGCGCGCGTCTTGTGGGGCGGGCCAGCATGTCAGCCAATCACAGACACACACACAGCTAAGTGGACTTTGAGCCAGAGAAGCAACGGCATGTGTGATAGGATCTGCATGTCACATGTCCCTGCATTATAAAACCGGACATTTTCTTCACGAACGCCATTATCTGCCTTCTGCGTCTTTGGTGTCAGACATCAGTGTCGCAGCTCCGTCCTCCTGAGTCCTATCGCCGATACAGCTGTATGCGCTGCATACACAGCGTTAGACAGCTTAGGGAGAGCACATTCTAGCAGTCCTTTTAAGGGCTCCAACCGGCAGGGTCAGAGAGCCATAGGTGACAGGTCCTGCAAACAGCAACAGCGTCTGTGTAGCCCAGGTCAGGGATTTCCTCCCTGCATTTCACCATTAGGAGGGAATAGAAAGGCAGTCTTCCTTTCCTCTACCCAGAGACCCACAACCCTGCCACTGTACCCTCCTGTCCTCTGCACACTCCAACTGATAACTAAGCCATTATACTAGCAAACACTCAGTGTACCTAGTGGCATCCTATACGTGGCTATTGGACTTTGCTATAGTCCCACTAGTGCAAAGACATTTGCAGAGCGCGTCTGCCTGCGTTGCACACTACAACTCATTCTAACCAAGCCATTATACTAGCAAACACTCAGTGTACCTAGTGGCATCCTATACGTGGCTATTGGACTTTGCTATAGTCCCACTAGTGCAAAGACATTTGCAGAGCGCGTCTGCCTGCATTGCACACTACAACTCATTCTAACCAAGCCATTATACTAGCAAACACTCAGTGTACCTAGTGGCATCCTAAACGTGGCTATTGGACTTTGCTATAGTCCCACTAGTGCAAAGACATTTGCAGAGCACGTCTGCCTGCATTGCACACTACAACTCATTGTTACTAAGCCATTATACTAGCAAACACTCAGTGTACCTAGTGGCATCCTATACGTGGCTATTGTACTTTTGTCAATTCACAGTATTGGAACGTTATTTGCAGCACGTCTGCCTGCATTGCACACTCTAACTTTTTTAAACTCAGCCATTATACTAGCAAACACACAGTGTACCTAGTTGTATCCTAAACGTGGCTTTTGTACTTTTGTCTATTCACAGTATTGGAACGTTATTTGCAGCACGTCTGCCTGCATTGCACACTCTAACGTTTTTAAACTCAGCCATTATATTAGCAAACACTCACTGTACCTAGTTGTATCCTAAACGTGGCTATTGTACTTTTGTCTATTCACACTACTGCAAATCTATGTGCAGCACCTCTGCATGACACCCTCCTGCTCTGTTTTTAATAAGCTATAATGATAGCACAAAATACTGCCATTTTGTGGCATCATAGAACTGGCTGTTGTATTCCATTAGTGCCCCACTGGTGACAAGCTATTTCTAGCACCTCTACATCACACCCTCATGCACATTTTGCTACGCTAATGTTATAGCAAACTCATGGAATTCATTGCTGCATTTCATAATTCGGAGGGATAGAAAGTCAGGCTTCCTTTAGCTTTTCCTTCTGTTCATAGACAGCATCTCCAAGACAAATTTCCCCTCCACGTCTAAGTGTGGAGAGGCAGCTAGTGCGCATGCGTGTGCCGATTTACCCCAGCTGCAGCATAATTACAGTGTTTTGCCTAGTGAGTATGCTCAGCCTGACTGTGCCATTCCTGACGCTAAGTCTTCATTTCGGGATACAGCGCATGCTCCCACACTAAGTGTGAAAAGCCTCTTTGCACAGGTGCTTGCATTCCGTGCCGGGTCTAAGTCCTGTTTTGTGCCTAGACACCATGCTAAAGCTGATAGTCTTTTTTCAGAGACTGTATTTCATGCTACTGAGCATGCTCAGGCACTTCCTGCATCAGAGACTAGGTCCGGTAATGAACTCTTTGGCCCTGGCCCTGATGTGGGGGTCCCATATAGACCACAGGGCATCAGGTGTCCTCCCAAATGGCTTGCAGAGGCCCACACCTATGACTTGTCATCGCATTATTGATGGTCAGACGATGACTGGTGAGGTGTTTGGGTCATGGCAGCCATGAGGTCATCATTGAAGTTGCGTTTCCAAATAGGACGCTAGTTATGCCACTCATGACGTGTCACTCTACTTTTGTCTATAGGAGGTGCATTGTGGTTCACCATGGTTTGGGGCGGACCCAGGTTATCAAAGGGGCTGGAGCCAACAAGGAGGTGCACAGTCTTCTATTATGCTCCGAAAGAGCACACCTCCATGTGTTGAACCCATTGCGGCTTTAGGCCAGAGGTAGGCAGGGATAGGGTGGTGGATGCAGGCCACCACCACAGTTGGTAACGCAGAACGGTTAAGACCAGCTCATGTCCTAACAGTCCTGCTTGTGCAGCCCAGTGGCATTAACAGGCCTGCTGCTGCTGATGCGCCTGCTGTCCACAGGTGTGCCCCTACGCACACGGTCAGCGTACTCAATGGCCCCTGTGTTGTTAACAGGGAGTTCCTGGGCTGGGTGGGCATGTGGACCCTGTGACGCTAACAGGGCTCACAGTCTCCAGATCCGAATGGCGTCTAACTCGGTTCAGGCTACTATTAGTTTCATAGCCACACAGCTCTGTATCCTCCACCTAACCTTCCAGTTGCCAACCTCTCCTTTTCCAACTGGGAGCACGGTGGACACTGACTGCTGATGGGGATATATACCTTTCTCTTTCTTTTCTTATTAATTTTCGTTATATAGCGGTCACAGATTATATACCACTTTATCCAAATCTGCCAGTCCCACTGTAACAGATGTTGTTTCTTCAGCAAATGTTACAGTTGCTTAACCACCAAATCCACGGACCAAAATTTTTTTCCCCTTTCCAACACACCTGTTCCCCTTTCCAACAGCATCTGTCCTTTTCCAACTCATTTTGGGATATGACCAAAAGTGCAACTGTGCAGGGACACCGTACTCAACGCCATCTCAGCACAGCAGCCATCCCTCGGTCCCTCCGATGTGGACAAGTAAAAGACCATTTCCTCCTATCCATGACAAAGCGTTGAGATTCACTCTGTGCAGCACTGGTGTTTAGTGGACAAGTAGATCTAAGATTGCGTACCACATTCTGCAGATACTCCTGTATACGTGCGTCTATTTCTATGGCAGGAATTAGTTCGGCAAATTTTGTCTTGTACCGGGGATCTAACAGTGTGGCAACCCAGTATTCTGGATTACTTTGAATTCGTACAATCCGAGGGTCATATTGTAGGTAGTGCAGCAAGAATCCGCTCATGTGTCTTGTGCATCCAGGAGGACCAAGTCCTTGGTGTGTTGGTGGCAGAGAGGTGAGAATCGTGCATACTTCCTCTGTCCTCTACCCACAACCTCGCACAACTGAAATGTGAGCAAGCTCTCACTCATCTGCTGAGTCTTCCATGCCGATCGCCAGTTCGTCCTCCATTTCTTCATGGGCTCCTGCACTTTCATCAACACTTTTTGCTGATACTATGCGCCCTTGTTAATCCCTCTCCCTCACCATGACTGCCGCATAGGTGCCGCTGACCATCTGGACCTCGTAGATCTTGTTATCCCTTCCGCATATGACTCCTCCTGTACTTCCTCCCCTTCCTCTTGTCCCAACACCTGACTCTGAATAATAATTACAGTGTGCTCCATCATGTAGATGACCAGAATTGTCACCCTGAGAATGACATTGCCAGTGCTAAACATCTTCGTCGACATTTCAAAACTGTGTAGCAGGGTGCATAGGTCCTTGATCTGACACCACTCCAGCAGCGTGATCTGCACCACCTCTGGATCAAGTTATCCCAGGCTATATGTCTTACCGTATTTCAGCAGGGCTCTGCGGTGCTGCCACACACGCTGCAACATGTGCAGATTCCAATTCCTGCGTGTCGGAACATCGCATTTCCGGCGTTTAACTGCCAGACCCTAAGACTTCCGGAGTGATGAAAGTTGTTGAGCTGCTGTGTGCGCACGATGGAAGTGAGCACATAGTGAGCGTGCCCGCTGCACAAGTCCATGTAGGCCGTGATGGTGTTTTAAAAATTGCTGGAGAATTCGGTTCAACACGTGAGCCATACAAGGCACGTGTGTCACATTGCCCTGACGATGGCCCACAGCCAGGTTTGCATCATTGCCGCACACGGCTGTTAAGTCACCAACGTAGTCCGCTCCGTCAATTTGTACTCCGGTTGCCAGGTGACAACGTGTTCCTTTCATGAATAGTGCTGATGATGGGAGAGTAGTCGATGCCAGCGGCACAGGTGGACGCAGGTTATGCTCACCCACTGGGCTGCATTACCTTGACAGATGCAGAATCTCTGGCTGAATGTAGCTGGTGGGTATCTCACAGATGAAATACCATCATTCAGCTACAACCAATGGGAAGACACCACACCCTTTTTTATGCCCATCCTGTCTGCAGACCACTGCCAGACATAGCTATGAACCTCTGGTTAATTTTACCCCCAGTTCAGTTTTATGATTTTGTGTGCTTGTTACCTGACTCCTTTTCCTGCTTGCTGTTTATGTACCTTGTTGACCGATACGCATTTCACCTCTGCTTGTTTTCTGATTAAGTCCTGGCCGTCCCATTCTGTTCCTGTTCCTCAATTAATGTTTTGACCCTGCCTGACTACTATTCTCTGGAATAGCGGTGTGACTCACATTTCCCATACATTTCAAAGTAAAACTTTGACTGCCTGATGGCATTGAGCTCTGCTGCCAGCATAGTAAGGAGGTGTGTGGTAGTCCTTGTGCGCAGTTGCAAGGAAGGGTGGCCTGACCACACAGGGTTTGTGCCAAGGTAGAGGACCCACACGAGGTTGAAGAGGCAGAAGCAGTGTATTAACTTCTACATACAGAACAAGGATTGAAACAACTCGTGGGGACGGCAAGACTTGTACAGCAGACCCTTCTCCATCTCTCACCATAGTTTGCCAGTGCCCAGTCAGTGACATGTAATGACCCTGTCTATGCTTACTGGTCCAAGTATCTGTGTTGAAATGCACCCTGTCGCACACAGATTTTCTCAAGGAAGTGGTGATGATGTTGTGTGCGACATGCTGGTGTAGCGCGGGCATGCTTTTCTTGGAGAAGAAGTGGTGATTGGGCATCTGGTACTGGGGCACAGTGACAGACATAAGGTCTGTAAAATCCTGTGTGTCCACTACGCGTAAAGGCAGCATTTCGGTAGCCAACAGCTTACAGAGGGATAGAGTCAACCACTTAGCTTTGTCATGGGTCGCAGTAAGTGGCCTTTTATTTGACCACATCTGAGGGACAGAGATCTGGCTGCTGTCTGTAGACGGTGTTGAGTAGGGTGTCCCTGGAAAAATGCAGGTTTGTGAGAAAAGTGCAGGCGGAGACATGATGTTGCCTTCATCTTGCCTTCAGATCTGTTCATCTTGTATCATTTTTAAAAAACACAGCAAGCAAGGGTTACTCCAAGCGGAGTCTACCTTTTTTCCCAAAATTGGGCACACAGACACCCCATCAGTGGCAGCACTTGTGCCCTAGTTGCAAACAGGATGTTTTGATTTGCATCAAGCACATTCCAAATCCACAAGCATTTACTCTCCCCAGGATGACACAGGGGTAGTAAATTCCTTCTGGATCCATGACTTGTTCATTTTGATGAACGTCAGTCTGTCCACATTGTCACTGGACAGACGCGTGCGCTTATCTGTCAGCACACACCCAGCAGCACTGAAGACACGTTCAGAGACAACGCTGGCAGCTGGACACGACAAAATCTCCAAGGCGTAACTGGAGAGCTCTGTCAATTTTTCTAGATTTGAAGCCCAAAAGGAGCAAGGCTCCATTTGCAAAGTCATTGCATCGATGTTCATTTAGAGATACTCCTGTATCATCCTCTCCATCCGTTGACTATGTGTCAGACTTGTTGTCTCTGGTGGCCTTGCAAAGGAGGGTCTAAAAAAATTATGAAAAGATTCCATAAAATTGCTGTTACCAGCACCAGATACGGTCCTACTGGTACGGGTAGACTGTTGAAGATGACGAGGCCGTCCCATGTTTGTCAAGTTACAACTGGGAGAATCACTCCCTTCACCTGCATGGTTGTTTGGTGGAAAAGCCGAGCTAAGATCGAGTAACAGCTTATGCTGATACTCCTGCATATGTGCGTCCCTTTCTATGGGTGGAATTATGTCACAAAATTTGGACTTGTCCCGGGGATCTAATAGTGTGGCAAGCCAGTAGTCATCATCACTTCTAATTTTGACAATACGAGGGTCATGTTGGAGGTAGTGCAACAAGAAGGCACTCATGTGTCTTGCGCAGCCATGCGGACCAAGTCCACGCTGTGTTTGTGGCATAGAGGTGCTAACCGTTCTTTCTTCCTCTGTCATCTCCCCCCAACCTCTTTCAACTGAAATTTGACCAAGGTCCCCCTCATCTGCTGAGTCTTCCATGTCCATGGACAGTTCGTCCTCCATATCTTCATGTCCTCCTGCACCTTCCTCAACATGTCGCCTGCTACCATGCGCCCTTGTTGATCCCTGTCCCCCATGGTCCCATGCCTGCCGCGTTGGTGATGATGAACGTCTGGACCTTGGTGATGTTGTTGTGTCTTGCGCATATGAATCCTCCTGTAGTTCCTCCCCTTCCTGTTGTCCCACCCCCTGACTACGAATAGTGTTTAGCGTGTGCTCCAGCATGTAAATGACTGTAATCGTCATGCTGATAATGGCATTGTCAGCGCTAAACATATTCGTCGCCATGTCGAAACTGTGCAGAAGGGTGCATAGGTCCTTGATCTGAGATCACTCCATCAGGGTGATCTGCCCCACTTCTGAATCTCGTTGGCCCAGGCTATACATCATGACGTATTGCACCAGGGCTCGCCGGTGCTGCCACAGTCGCTGTAACATGTGGATAGTTGAATTCCAGCGTGTCGCCACATCGCATTTCAGGCGATGAACCGGCAGGCCGAAAGACTTCTGGAGCGATGCAAGTCGCTCTGCTGCGGCGCTTGAACGGCGGAAGTGAGCTGACAGTTTTCGTGCCCTGTTCAGAAGGCCATCTAGGCCAGGATAGTGTGTTAAAAATTGCTGGACGACAAGGTTCAACACGTGAGCCATACAAGGTACGTGTGTCACCTTGCCCAGGCGAAGGGCCGCACCCAGGTTTGCAGCATTGTCGCACACGGCCTTACCAGGCTGCAGGTTGAGTGGAGACAACCATTTATTAAACTCGGACCGCAGAGCTGACCACAACTCCTCAGCTGTGTGACTCTTATTCCCAAGACATGTCAAGCTAAAGACCGCCTGATGCCGTTGCGCTCTGCTGCCAGCATAGTAATGAGGGGTGCGTGATTCCTTCTGCGCAGTGAGAACGCTGGTGGCCTGACCAGGCAGGCTTGGGGCGGAGGTGGAGGACACAGATGAGGTGGAGGATGCAGAAGCTGTGGCGGAACTTGGACAGACATAGAATTGACACACAAGTCGTGGGGACGGCAAGACTTGTGCAGCAGACCCTTCACCATCTATCACCATAGTTACCCAGTGCCCAGTCAGCGACATGTAACGTCCCTGTCCATGCTTACTGGTCCAAGTATCGGTGGTGAAATGCACCCGTTCACACACAGAGTTTCTCAAGGAAGCGGTGATGTTGTGTGCGACATGCTGGTGTAGCGCGGGCACACCTTTCTTAGAGAAGTAGTGGCGACTAGGCATCTGGTACTGGGGCACAGCGACAGATATAAGGTCTCTAAAATCCTGTGTGTCCACTAGGCGGAAAGGCAGCATTTCTGTAGCCAACAGCTTACAGAGGGATAGAGTCAACCTTTTCGCTTTGTCATGGGTCGCAGGAAGTGGCCTTTTATTTGACCACATCTGAGGGACAGAGATCTGGCTGCTGTGTGTAGACGGTGTTGAGTAGGGTGTCCCTGGAAAAATGCAGCTTTGTGAGGAAAGTGCAGGCGGAGACATGATGTTGCCTTCATCCAAAGTTGGTGCTATCGATGTCTGAGAGAGCTGTACACACTCACTTGTTTCCCCTTCCAAACCAACTGACGACCTACCAAGCAAACTGCCTGTTGCGGTTACAGTGGTGGAAGTTGTGGGTGGAAAAACAGGTGTGACAGCTGTCCCCACAGTCCTAGAAGATGACGAGCGCGCGGATGCCCTGGAAGGGGCAGGCAGTGGATGGTTGGCTCCACTAGGCCGCATTGCAGCACGGTGAGCTTCCCACCAGGCCATATGATATTTATTCATGTGACGATTCATGGAAGAAGTTGTCAAACTGCTGAGGTTTTGACCTCTACTAAGATAACCATGCCAAATGTTACAGATCACATAATTTGGCCGATCTTTTTTTATGTCAAAAAAGGACCAGGCTAGGCAAGGCTTAGAGGCCATGCGACCTGTTGATCCACCCCGAATAATGCTCAGAGGCAGAGTGGTGGCTGAGGATGCAGTTGTAGACGTGCTACCAGTGCTCCGACTGTGTCCAGGAAGGCGCCAGGTTACTTCGACGTCGGTTGCATCCTCCTCCACCGCCTCTATTGACCTCCTCGAGTGTCTGACTGTGGGTTGACAGTAGGTGGGATCTAGAACTTCATCATCAATTGTTGTGTTTGCACTCCCCTCCCCCTCAGACCGAGTTTCTTCTTGCCCTGACCGAATATTTAAGTTGTCATCCCAATCGGGTATCTGCGTCTCATCTTCATCAGTATGTTCCTCATTGCCTATAACCACAGTTGTTGGAAAGGCAGCATTTTGGTAGCCAACAGTTTGCATATGATGAAAGTCAACCTCCAAGCCATGTCATGCCCTTCTAAAAGCATGTAAAACACAGCGAGGGGACTCCAACCACAGTCTCCCTCGTTGCCACTAACTGGGCCACACACACCCCACTTGACTGGCATCGGTTGAGCCCCCTTTTGAAAAAGAAAAAGATGCTTTGCATGAAGCACTCTCAAAAATACGCGTGCCTTTCCCGTCCCCTGGCTGACCCAGGGGAAGAAAAGTCCTCTGAGAGCCATGACTTGTTCATCTTGGTTCTTTTAGAAACACAGCGAGGGGACTCCAACCACAGTCTCCCTCGTTGCCACTAACTGGGCCACACACACCCCACTTGACTGGCATCGGTTGAGCCCCCTTTTGAAAAAGAAAAAGATGCTTTGCATGAAGCACTCTCAAAAATACGCGTGCCTTTCCCGTCCCCTGGCTGACCCAGGGGAAGAAAAGTCCTCTGAGAGCCATGACTTGTTCATCTTGGTTCTTTTAGAAACACAGCGAGGGGACTCCAACCACAGTCTCCCTCGTTGCCACTAACTGGGCCATACACACCCCACTTGACTGGCATCGGTTGAGCCCCCTTTTGAAAAAGAAAAAGATGCTTTGCATGAAGCACTCTCAAAAATACGCGTGCCTTTCCCGTCCCCTGGCTGACCCAGGGGAAGAAAAGTCCTCTGAGAGCCATGACTTGTTCATCTTGGTTCTTTTAGAAACACAGCGAGGGGACTCCAACCACAGTCTCCCTCGTTGCCACTAACTGGGCCACACACACCCCACTTGACTGGCATCGGTTGAGCCCCCTTTTGAAAAAGAAAAAGATGCTTTGCATGAAGCACTCTCAAAAATACGCGTGCCTTTCCCGTCCCCTGGCTGACCCAGGGGAAGAAAAGTCCTCTGAGAGCCATGACTTGTTCATCTTGGTTCTTTTAGAAACACAGCGAGGGGACTCCAACCACAGTATCCCTCGTTGCCACTAACTGGGCCACACACACCCCACTTGACTGGCATCGGTTGAGCCCCCTTTTGAAAAAGAAAAAGATGCTTTGCATGAAGCACTCTCAAAAATACGCGTGCCTTTCCCGTCCCCTGGCTGACCCAGGGGAAGAAAAGTCCTCTGAGAGCCATGACTTGTTCATCTTGGTTCTTTTAGAAACACAGCGAGGGGACTCCAACCACAGTCTCCCTCGTTGCCACTAACTGGGCCACACACACCCCACTTGACTGGCATCAGTTGAGCCCCCTTTTGAAAAAGAAAAAGATGCTTTGCATGAAGCACTCTCAAAAATACGCGTGCCTTTCCCGTCCCCTGGCTGACCCAGGGGAAGAAAAGTCCTCTGAGAGCCATGTCCACATTGTCAGTGGACAGACACGTGTGCTTATCTGCCAGCAGACCCACAGCAGCACTGAAGACAGGTTCCGAGAGAACGCTGGCTGCAGGACACGACAAGATCCCCAAGACGTACGTGGCGAGCTCAGGCAATTTATCAACATTGGAAGCCTAAAATGAGCAGGGCTCAAGTTGCACAATAATGGAATCGATGTTTCCTTGCATATACTCATATATCTGTGTGTCCTACTCTTTTTCCTTGTCCAGCTCTTTTGTTTTCGCATGAGTATATGTCCTTGTCACTTTCCCATGTGTTGTGAGTTGTTTGTGACCTTTTGGACACCTTTGAGGGTGTTTTCTAGGTGTTTTTCTGTGTTTGTGATTGCCTGCCATTGTTTCCTATGCAGTTCGAGTTCGGTTCGTCGAACGTTCGACGAACCGAACTCGAACGGGAGGTCCGTTCGGCGAACCAACCTCGAGCCGAACCGCGACCGGTTCGCTCATCTCTAGTCAAGATTACGAAGTTTTCCTATACATTTTATTACAGGCAGTGGCTCAATGGATAGAGCTGCCGCATAAGGAGAGTTAGTTCGAGTCCCGGCCGTCCTGGTAAAGAATTTAACCCTGCTGTTCTGTTCGGGTCATAGTGACCCATAGACAATTTTTATAGCCCTGTAGATATTTTTCTATAAGTTTCTAAAACTTGAGGTTACTTGACTTTTCCTCATTTGGGGGGACCTATCTATGATTTTTTTTTTTGTGTTTACTTTTAGCTACACGCCGATTTGTACACTTGTCATGTTTGGGTCATAGTGACCCGGCATCACTTTTTACAGATGTGAGGCCATATTTTCAGTGAAATAAAGGAGTTATAACCTCAGTTGGGTCTATTTATTGCATCTACTATTGTATATCAATTTATTTATTTCTTAAATTAGTTCAATGGGGTCGTACACACGATCTGCCGAGTGTATGCACTGAGATCTGCGCACCATAAAAATGGCTTTATATTGATTATTTTTGGTGCGCAGTCTATACTAAAATGTAGAGCGTATCCAGAGAGATCACTAGGTGTGCACTACACGTGTATATTCTGCGCAGAATGGACTGCGCAAAATGCGCTGTGTAAGAGAGCCTTATTTTGTAAAAGCTGAGCTCTAAAGGCCTCAAAATGCTTTTTTTTTGCTTAGTCTGTCTTCCTGGCTTATCTCCTTGTTTTCAGAAGGGTTCTTATCTTCTCTGCTATTATCAGTACACATATGCTAGCCATTTGACCTTTCAGTTTCTTTGGAACAGCAGCTCAGAAAGCCATGGACCCCATAGGGGGGAGGGGCGACATGACCAGAGGGAAGGGAGGGAGTGAGGGGTTAATAAAGTTATAATGAGGGGCATTATGGGAAGGTATAGGGGATTGGTGGAAAGGATCCCTGTAGAGGAGGGGGGGGGGAGTATAAAAGCGATGAGGGAGGGTCTTACCTCCCCTTTTGGACTCCGAACGGCGACAGATTGAGAGACCCAGGACCAGGACCACAAGGACCAGCATGGCGGACCTCCAGGAGATGGATCGGCTGATTAGAGCGGCGATGGCGGTGCACGGGGCCCAGGCGGTGCAATCCCACGTCAGGGCTGCCTGTGTGTCCCCGTCGGCACCTGCCCCTCGCTCCCCCTCTAGACGCGGGCGGCGTTCGAGGCCCCCGCTCAGGTACTCTCCGGGCGCAAGGGGGGGCGAGGAGGCCCAGTGAGAGCCCCCCTCGGGACCCTCCGCGGCGGGGCGGGCGGCAGCAGCTTCCAGCGTCTGCCCCGGCCGCCGGGAGGAATCTCCGACGCGGCCGCGACGGCCGAGAAGGGGGCGTGGCCAGCCCGGGGCCTTCTTCCTGTCTCAGGCCTCGGGCTGGAGTGCAGAGCCCAGCGGCGTCTCCCGGCCGGGAGCGAGCCCGGCGATGGAATGAGGCCAGCGGTGGCCTGGATGGAGGCGGGCCCGGCCTGGGGCCTACTTCCGGTCCCAGGCCGCGGGCTCGAGTGAACAGGCCGGCGGCAGCCCGGGGACCGGGCCGTGCCCAGCATGAACTGGAGGCACAGAGAGGGGGCGTGTCCAGCCTGGGGCCTGCTCTGGACGCCGGGCCCCCGGCGGTGGGGCACGTCCCGGCGGCTGCTTCTGACCAGGAGCGGGCCCGGCTTGTGATGGAGGCCAGCAGTACCCCCCGGGGACGTTGGGGGGGCCGGGCGCAGGCAGCCAGCAGGGGGACCGGTGTGGGCAGGCGCCACCCGGATACCTGCACGGCTGCGGAGGAGAGGAGGGACGGTGGGACCCCCGCAGGGCGCGCCAGGTCCCTCAGATCATCAGCTCTGCGCCCGGCGGACGCGGTCTCCCTCGGGGGGGGAGGACCCAGCGGGAGGTCTCGGTCGGAGGCCCGGGGGGGGGGAGAACCGGCGGTGGGGAGCCCCCTGAGCTCGGGGAGAGGCTCCTCCAGGAAGAGGACTCGGTCGGCGGCGGCCCAGGGGACAGGACGGTCTTGTGGGCTGTCGCCGCAAAGAAAGCAGCGGACGCCCACCGCCAGTGCCCACGCGGCTGCCCAGGAGGGTGGCTGTGGTGGAGGGGGCGCGTCCTCTGGAGCTGGGACGGTGGAGGACGGCTACAGCGAAGAGGAAGAAGGAGCCCTCAGGTCGGGGGACGAATTAGAGGAGCCGATGGCGGACGACATCGCAGTATCGAATTCCGTCTCCGCGTCACGGTCGGGTGAGCTAGCCGTGGATTCGGCATTGCTTGCGGCGCGGGGTGCGGGTGCTGGGGAGGTGGCTGCGGGCACGGCAGCGCCAGAGGGGTCAGTTTTGCTTAGTCAGTTGCTGGGGTTTTTGCAGGGTTTAGCGCGAGCGCCGGCGGCGGCGGCGGCCTGGACAGGGTCGGCGGTGGATGGCGCGGCGGCGGCGAGCGGCGAGAAGGTGCCGGTGGGGGCGGGTGTAGGTAGCGGAGTAGTGGAGCCTGCAGGCGATAAAGCGGGAGAAAAGGAGAAGGAGAAGGAAGATGAGGTGGTGAGGCTGGATGATAGGGCTAAGAGCGAGGTGTATGTGTGCTTTGAGGGACCGCTAGGGGCGCACCTCAAAAAAGAGGTGAGGGAAAAAATTTGGTAAGGGGAGTATGTGGAGATATTTTCCCTGCTGCCCCTGAAAAAATTTAACCTAGACAAGGTGAAGCCGAGCGATTCCAAGAAGGAAAAGGAGGAGGAAGAAAAACGCCGTTATAGGCTCATTCCTCGTTCCTTTTCCAATTGGTTGCAGGCGTTCGCAATTTTGGCTAGCGTGGTAGGGGAAAAGGAGCCGGAGCACTGCTCGGCTCTATTCGGCTATATGGATGCAATCGGGGAGGCGTATCGTACGTACGGGGGTTTGGCATGGCTGCGGTATGATGAGCAGTTTAGGCAGCGGAAGGCGATGCGGCCCGGCATGCGGTGGGACCATAAGGACATTTCCTTATGGATGCGCTTAATGGCGGCCCCGAGCCAGCCCTTTCGTGGCGGTGCCGGGGGCACGGGAGCCGGGCCCTCGGGGATCCAGAAAAAGGGATTGTGCTGGCAATTTAACGAAGGCCAGTGCAAATTTGGCGCAGCGTGTAGGTTCAAGCATGAGTGCTCCGGCTGCGGGGGGGGACATAGTTTGTCCAAATGCTTTAAGAAAGGGAGAGGCAAGGCTGGGGACGGGTCTGGAAAAAGGGAGGACGCCGGTGAAAATAGAGGCGATGGCGCCGTTTTTAAGTAAGTACCCGGACGGGGCAGCGGCGTCGCTTTTGCGGTTTGGTTTTTTGTACGGTTTTCGGATTCCGTCGGCGGTTGAGGCATTGCCTCCGGTTTGTCGCAACTTACGGTCGGCAAGGGACCACCCTATGGTTGTGGGTGAGAAGTTGGGTAAAGAGGTTGAGCTGGGCAGGATGGGGGGCCCATTTGAGAGCCCTCCGTGCAGTAATTTGGTGGTGTCCCCGCTGGGGGTGGTGCCAAAGAAGGAGCCGAATAAATTTCGGCTCATTCATCATCTTTCATTTCCGGAGGGGTCGTCTGTGAATGACGGCATTGCGCCGGAATTGTCGGCGGTGTACTATGTCTCGTTCGACAAAGCGTTGGACTTGGTACGGGCGGCAGGACGCGGTGCATTGATGGCAAAGGCGGATGTAGAATCGGCGTTTCGTTTGTTGCCGGTGCATCGGAGAGTCAGCACCTTCTGGGTTGCTGGTGGAACGGGAAGTTTTATGTTGATCGTTGTTTGCCCATGGGCTGCTCGATTTCTTGTTCATATTTTGAGGCTTTTAGCTCCTTTGTTGAGTGGGTGGTGCGGGACGTGTCCGGCTTGTCGTCCATTATTCATTATTTGGATGATTTTCTGTGTGTTGGTCCGGCGGGTTCCATGGTTTGCGCTGGTTTGTTGTTCGCCTTGCAGAGAGTGGCGGATCGGTTCGGGATCCCTTTGGCGCAGGAAAAAACGGAGGGGCCGTCGCCGGTTATGCGGTTCCTGGGGATTGAAATCGACTCGCTGGCCATGGAATGTAGGTTGCCAGAGGACAAGATTGTGGATTTGCGGAGTGCGGTTGCAGCAATGCTGGCAGCAAAAAAAGTGCGGCTTAAGGTGGTACAGTCTTTGCTTGGAAAGCTGAATTTTGCATGCAGGATTATGCCGATGGGGCGTGTTTTCGCCAGGAGGTTGGCGGCAGCTACGGCAGGCGTACGGTCATCGGCGCATTTCGTGCGGGTCACGCGGGAGATCAAGGCAGACTTGTTGGTTTGGGACGTCTTCTTGCGACATTTTAACGGCCGCACTTTGTGGTTGAAGAAGGTGGTGCCCAATGATGCTCTGGAACTATATACGGATGCGGCCGGGTCGGCGGGCTTCGGCGCCATTTTTCAGGGTCATTGGTGTGTGGGAAGGTGGCCTGAGGATTGGCGACAGGGTGGCCTTGTCAAAAATCTGGCCCTGCTCGAGTTGTTTCCAATCGTGGTGGCGGTGGAGTTGTGGGGGTCGCAATTTTCGGGACGTAAGGTGTGCTTCCATTGCGATAATCAGGCAGTGGTACATGCAATCAACAGCTTGTCAGCGAAATCTGGACCTGTAGTGGCATATTTGCGGCATTTGGTGCTCAAGTGTTTGTTGTGGAATATTCATGTGGTTGCAAAACATGTGCCGGGGGTGGATAACGGGGTGGCTGACGCTTTATCTCGTTTTCAGTTCCACAGGTTTCGGGAGTTACTGCCGGGGGCGGACGAGGTCGGAGCGGTGTGCCCAGAGGAATTGTGGAGCCTGGTGAGGCAGTGATTGCGGGTTTGATTAGGAATTCGGTGACTGAGGTGACTTGGTGCCGTTATGCTAAGGTGTGGGTTGAGTGGCAGGCAGTGCTGGGTGAGATGTTTGGTAACGGGCGAGCGGATTATTTACTGGTGCTCTTGGCATTGGTGAGTGAGGATTTTAGGGCTGGGAGGTCAGCGTCGGCGGTGGCGATTAGGGTGGCGGCCGTGGCCTTCTGGTTAAAGGTTAGGGGTGAGCAGGACGTTTCAAGGGACTTTCGGGTACGGCAAGCATTGAAAGGTTTTCGGAAAGGGGTGAAGGTGCGGGACACTAGGCGGCCCATTTCGTTGGACTTGTTACGGCGTTTGGTGGATGGTTTGCAGGGCATTTGTGGCTCAGCGTATGAGACGGTGTTGTTTAAAACTGCTTTCGTGTTGGCTTTTTTCGGGGCTTTTCGGATAGGAGAATTGGTGAGCCCGTCAAGGGTGCTTGGGGGTGGTTTGCTATTCGAGGATGTGTCGGTAGTGGGACGGAGAGTGGAGTGTCGGCTTCGGCGGTCCAAGACGGACCAGATGGGTCGGGGCAGGTTGGTAGTGTTGTATGCGGTGCAAGGGGATGGCTTGTGCCCGGTGCAGGTGGTGAGTCAGTTTTGTGGTCTGCGGGGCGGTCTTCCGGGCCCGCTGCTACGTCAAGAGGACGGGGCTTGGTTGTCTCGTTATCAGTTTGTGGCAGTGCTGAGGAGTTGTTTGCGCTGGGCAGGTGAGCGCCCAGAGGATTACGGGTCCCATTCGTTCAAGATTGGGGCGGCTACCGAGGCTTCTCGTTGGGGTCTTGGAGATGACATGGTGAGACGGATTGGTCGGTGGGAGTCCTCTCGTTTTCGTGGTTATGTGCGCCCGCAGTTATTATCTCGTTGAGGGCTCTGGTGGGGAGTTGTTTGTTCTGCCGTTAGGTTTTTGTTGTTCTTTGTGGCAATCTGGAATGCTGGTGTTGTTGTTAAAATTGTTTCCTTTATTGTAGGAGTGTGTCTGATCTGGATCCTGGGGCACTCGTTCGTTTTTTGGGGGGCCCGTCGGGCCGACGCTCGCCCGAATGGTCGGCAGTTGGGTCTGGACAGGTCGCTGGCATCGGTCAAGTGGATTGGAGTGCGGGGCATGGAATGGAGCAGGGTCGTGCCGGAATTCGAGTACTATTGCAGGATGGACAGACCCCCGAACGTGTTGGTTTTGCACGTGGGGGGTAATGACCTGGGTTCGCGGGCATCCCGCGATCTGATTCGGGACATTAAGATCGACCTACTGCGGTTATGGGCAAGGTATCCGGGCCTGATAGTGGTGTGGTCGGATATTGTGGCCAGATTATGGTGGAGGGGGGCCCGGTCGGTTGAGAAGATTAATCGCGCCCGGGCACAAGTGAACAGGGTGGTTGCGCGTTTCGTGCGGAGAAACGGCGGCGTGGTGGTGAGGCATGTGGACCTGGAATCGGCGAAGTGGCAGTTTCGGAGAGGTGATGGGGTTCATCTTAATGACATTGGTTCTGATTTATGGGCCCTGGGTTTGCGGGATGGTGTGGGGCAAGCCTTGGGCGTGTGGCGGGTCCAGGCCACGTAAGGTGTCACGTGTCCTGTACTGTGGCGGGGGTAGGTCTGGTCCAGAAGCGGTTGGAAGGGATTTGTAGCTGGACCGAGAGGCACTGTCTTGGTATGGTGTCTCTGGGTTCCGGGAAATTGCAGGCACGGGGTTCTGCAAAGTTTGGGGGGTATTAATCCGTGGGGTGATTAATACCTCATCTCTGGGTCGGAGTGTTGCGGCCAGGGATATTGGTGTAGGAAAGGGTTTTCTGGACCGGGCCTACATAGGGTTTCATGTACCGTTTATTATTATGTGTTACCTATTATTGTGTGTTTGGGGTCGCCCGTTGGACGGCGCCCCCTTTGTGGTAGTATGTTAATAATAGGTAATAAAGGCTGCTGTGGCCAATTTGTTTAACCAAGTCGCATGCAGTCGGTGTATTATTTTTAGGTTAAGTTTTAAGGGGGTATAGTTAAGGAATAACGTTTGGAACTCCATTCTATGTCTGAACTGGGTGCAAAAAACCTAAAAAACATCACTATGGGGAGATAGGGTATGCACACCAGTGACTATGGAAGGGGAACACATGGAATAGCAGAAACTGCTGTGTGAATACTGACATGAAAAATTCAATAGCTATTTGTTAGAATGAAATGTGAAAAATGGAACCTGCATTACTGCCATGAATATATGAATAAAGAGAAATTTAGCTACTGAATTGATCAATGCAGAAGAGCCCCAACACTACGCCAAAGTATTTCTCTACGTTGGGGTCCCTAGCTTGTGTGTGTCCTCTCATGCAGTTAAAAAACTTACCGTGTATGGGACGCTGAGACCCAGGCTATATATGCGTATAATGTGGATTGGCAATAGGTGTGTATGGGGAGGGTTCACAAACGAAAAACTACTAACATTAAGGAATAACGTTTGGAACTCCATTCTATGTCTGAACTGGGTGCAAAAAACCTAAAAAACATCACTATGGGGAGATAGGGTATGCACACCAGTGACTATGGAAGGGGAACACATGGAATAGCAGAAACTGCTGTGTGAATACTGACATGAAAAATTCAATAGCTATTTGTTAGAATGAAATGTGAAAAATGGAACCTGCATTACTGCCATGAATATATGAATAAAGAGAAATTTAGCTACTGAATTGATCAATGCAGAAGAGCCCCAACACTACGCCAAAGTATTTCTCTACGTTGGGGTCCCTAGCTTGTGTGTGTCCTCTCATGCAGTTAAAAAACTTACCGTGTATGGGACGCTGAGACCCAGGCTATATATGCGTATAATGTGGATTGGCAATAGGTGTGTATGGGGAGGGTTCACAAACGAAAAACTACTAACATTAAGGAATAACGTTTGGAACTCCATTCTATGTCTGAACTGGGTGCAAAAAACCTAAAAAACATCACTATGGGGAGATAGGGTATGCACACCAGTGACTATGGAAGGGGAACACATGGAATAGCAGAAACTGCTGTGTGAATACTGACATGAAAAATTCAATAGCTATTTGTTAGAATGAAATGTGAAAAATGGAACCTGCATTACTGCCATGAATATATGAATAAAGAGAAATTTAGCTACTGAATTGATCAATGCAGAAGAGCCCCAACACTACGCCAAAGTATTTCTCTACGTTGGGGTCCCTAGCTTGTGTGTGTCCTCTCATGCAGTTAAAAAACTTACCGTGTATGGGACGCTGAGACCCAGGCTATATATGCGTATAATGTGGATTGGCAATAGGTGTGTATGGGGAGGGTTCACAAACGAAAAACTACTAACATTAAGGAATAACGTTTGGAACTCCATTCTATGTCTGAACTGGGTGCAAAAAACCTAAAAAACATCACTATGGGGAGATAGGGTATGCACACCAGTGACTATGGAAGGGGAACACATGGAATAGCAGAAACTGCTGTGTGAATACTGACATGAAAAATTCAATAGCTATTTGTTAGAATGAAATGTGAAAAATGGAACCTGCATTACTGCCATGAATATATGAATAAAGAGAAATTTAGCTACTGAATTGATCAATGCAGAAGAGCCCCAACACTACGCCAAAGTATTTCTCTACGTTGGGGTCCCTAGCTTGTGTGTGTCCTCTCATGCAGTTAAAAAACTTACCGTGTATGGGACGCTGAGACCCAGGCTATATATGCGTATAATGTGGATTGGCAATAGGTGTGTATGGGGAGGGTTCACAAACGAAAAACTACTAACATTAAGGAATAACGTTTGGAACTCCATTCTATGTCTGAACTGGGTGCAAAAAACCTAAAAAACATCACTATGGGGAGATAGGGTATGCACACCAGTGACTATGGAAGGGGAACACATGGAATAGCAGAAACTGCTGTGTGAATACTGACATGAAAAATTCAATAGCTATTTGTTAGAATGAAATGTGAAAAATGGAACCTGCATTACTGCCATGAATATATGAATAAAGAGAAATTTAGCTACTGAATTGATCAATGCAGAAGAGCCCCAACACTACGCCAAAGTATTTCTCTACGTTGGGGTCCCTAGCTTGTGTGTGTCCTCTCATGCAGTTAAAAAACTTACCGTGTATGGGACGCTGAGACCCAGGCTATATATGCGTATAATGTGGATTGGCAATAGGTGTGTATGGGGAGGGTTCACAAACGAAAAACTACTAACATTAAGGAATAACGTTTGGAACTCCATTCTATGTCTGAACTGGGTGCAAAAAACCTAAAAAACATCACTATGGGGAGATAGGGTATGCACACCAGTGACTATGGAAGGGGAACACATGGAATAGCAGAAACTGCTGTGTGAATACTGACATGAAAAATTCAATAGCTATTTGTTAGAATGAAATGTGAAAAATGGAACCTGCATTACTGCCATGAATATATGAATAAAGAGAAATTTAGCTACTGAATTGATCAATGCAGAAGAGCCCCAACACTACGCCAAAGTATTTCTCTACGTTGGGGTCCCTAGCTTGTGTGTGTCCTCTCATGCAGTTAAAAAACTTACCGTGTATGGGACGCTGAGACCCAGGCTATATATGCGTATAATGTGGATTGGCAATAGGTGTGTATGGGGAGGGTTCACAAACGAAAAACTACTAACATTAAGGAATAACGTTTGGAACTCCATTCTATGTCTGAACTGGGTGCAAAAAACCTAAAAAACATCACTATGGGGGAGATAGGGTATGCACACCAGTGACTATGGAAGGGGAACACATGGAATAGCAGAAACTGCTGTGTGAATACTGACATGAAAAATTCAATAGCTATTTGTTAGAATGAAATGTGAAAAATGGAACCTGCATTACTGCCATGAATATATGAATAAAGAGAAATTTAGCTACTGAATTGATCAATGCAGAAGAGCCCCAACACTACGCCAAAGTATTTCTCTACGTTGGGGTCCCTAGCTTGTGTGTGTCCTCTCATGCAGTTAAAAAACTTACCGTGTATGGGACGCTGAGACCCAGGCTATATATGCGTATAATGTGGATTGGCAATAGGTGTGTATGGGGAGGGTTCACAAACGAAGCCTGGGTCTCAGCGTCCCATACACGGTAAGATCTGCATTGATCAATTCAGTAGCTAAATTTCTCTTTATTCATATATTCATGGCAGTAATGCAGGTTCCATTTTTCACATTTCATTCTAACAAATAGCTATTGAATTTTTCATGTCAGTATTCACACAGCAGTTTCTGCTATTCCATGTGTTCCCCTTCCATAGTCACTGGTGTGCATACCCTATCTCCCCATAGTGATGTTTTTTTAGGTTTTTTGCACCCAGTTCAGACATAGAATGGAGTTCCAAACGTTATTCCTTAATGTTAGTAGTTTTTCGTTTGTGAACCCTCCCCATACACACCTATTGCCAATCCACATTATACGCATATATAGCCTGGGTCTCAGCGTCCCATACACGGTAAGTTTTAACTGCATGAGAGGACACACACAAGCTAGGGACCCCAACGTAGAGAAATACTTTGGCGTAGTGTTGGGGCTCTTCTGCATTGATCAATTCAGTAGCTAAATTTCTCTTTATTCATATATTCATGGCAGTAATGCAGGTTCCATTTTTCACATTTCATTCTAACAAATAGCTATTGAATTTTTCATGTCAGTATTCACACAGCAGTTTCTGCTATTCCATGTGTTCCCCTTCCATAGTCACTGGTGTGCATACCCTATCTCCCCATAGTGATGTTTTTTAGGTTTTTTGCACCCAGTTCAGACATAGAATGGAGTTCCAAACGTTATTCCTTAATGTTAGTAGTTTTTCGTTTGTGAACCCTCCCCATACACACCTATTGCCAATCCACATTATACGCATATATAGCCTGGGTCTCAGCGTCCCATACACGGTAAGTTTTTTAACTGCATGAGAGGACACACACAAGCTAGGGACCCCAACGTAGAGAAATACTTTGGCGTAGTGTTGGGGCTCTTCTGCATTGATCAATTCAGTAGCTAAATTTCTCTTTATTCATATATTCATGGCAGTAATGCAGGTTCCATTTTTCACATTTCATTCTAACAAATAGCTATTGAATTTTTCATGTCAGTATTCACACAGCAGTTTCTGCTATTCCATGTGTTCCCCTTCCATAGTCACTGGTGTGCATACCCTATCTCCCCATAGTGATGTTTTTTAGGTTTTTTGCACCCAGTTCAGACATAGAATGGAGTTCCAAACGTTATTCCTTAATGTTAGTAGTTTTTCGTTTGTGAACCCTCCCCATACACACCTATTGCCAATCCACATTATACGCATATATAGCCTGGGTCTCAGCGTCCCATACACGGTAAGTTTTTTAACTGCATGAGAGGACACACACAAGCTAGGGACCCCAACGTAGAGAAATACTTTGGCGTAGTGTTGGGGCTCTTCTGCATTGATCAATTCAGTAGCTAAATTTCTCTTTATTCATATATTCATGGCAGTAATGCAGGTTCCATTTTTCACATTTCATTCTAACAAATAGCTATTGAATTTTTCATGTCAGTATTCACACAGCAGTTTCTGCTATTCCATGTGTTCCCCTTCCATAGTCACTGGTGTGCATACCCTATCTCCCCATAGTGATGTTTTTTAGGTTTTTTGCACCCAGTTCAGACATAGAATGGAGTTCCAAACGTTATTCCTTAATGTTAGTAGTTTTTCGTTTGTGAACCCTCCCCATACACACCTATTGCCAATCCACATTATACGCATATATAGCCTGGGTCTCAGCGTCCCATACACGGTAAGTTTTTTAACTGCATGAGAGGACACACACAAGCTAGGGACCCCAACGTAGAGAAATACTTTGGCGTAGTGTTGGGGCTCTTCTGCATTGATCAATTCAGTAGCTAAATTTCTCTTTATTCATATATTCATGGCAGTAATGCAGGTTCCATTTTTCACATTTCATTCTAACAAATAGCTATTGAATTTTTCATGTCAGTATTCACACAGCAGTTTCTGCTATTCCATGTGTTCCCCTTCCATAGTCACTGGTGTGCATACCCTATCTCCCCATAGTGATGTTTTTTAGGTTTTTTGCACCCAGTTCAGACATAGAATGGAGTTCCAAACGTTATTCCTTAATGTTAGTAGTTTTTCGTTTGTGAACCCTCCCCATACACACCTATTGCCAATCCACATTATACGCATATATAGCCTGGGTCTCAGCGTCCCATACACGGTAAGTTTTTTAACTGCATGAGAGGACACACACAAGCTAGGGACCCCAACGTAGAGAAATACTTTGGCGTAGTGTTGGGGCTCTTCTGCATTGATCAATTCAGTAGCTAAATTTCTCTTTATTCATATATTCATGGCAGTAATGCAGGTTCCATTTTTCACATTTCATTCTAACAAATAGCTATTGAATTTTTCATGTCAGTATTCACACAGCAGTTTCTGCTATTCCATGTGTTCCCCTTCCATAGTCACTGGTGTGCATACCCTATCTCCCCATAGTGATGTTTTTTAGGTTTTTTGCACCCAGTTCAGACATAGAATGGAGTTCCAAACGTTATTCCTTAATGTTAGTAGTTTTTCGTTTGTGAACCCTCCCCATACACACCTATTGCCAATCCACATTATACGCATATATAGCCTGGGTCTCAGCGTCCCATACACGGTAAGTTTTTTAACTGCATGAGAGGACACACACAAGCTAGGGACCCCAACGTAGAGAAATACTTTGGCGTAGTGTTGGGGCTCTTCTGCATTGATCAATTCAGTAGCTAAATTTCTCTTTATTCATATATTCATGGCAGTAATGCAGGTTCCATTTTTCACATTTCATTCTAACAAATAGCTATTGAATTTTTCATGTCAGTATTCACACAGCAGTTTCTGCTATTCCATGTGTTCCCCTTCCATAGTCACTGGTGTGCATACCCTATCTCCCCATAGTGATGTTTTTTAGGTTTTTTGCACCCAGTTCAGACATAGAATGGAGTTCCAAACGTTATTCCTTAATGTTAGTAGTTTTTCGTTTGTGAACCCTCCCCATACACACCTATTGCCAATCCACATTATACGCATATATAGCCTGGGTCTCAGCGTCCCATACACGGTAAGTTTTTTAACTGCATGAGAGGACACACACAAGCTAGGGACCCCAACGTAGAGAAATACTTTGGCGTAGTGTTGGGGCTCTTCTGCATTGATCAATTCAGTAGCTAAATTTCTCTTTATTCATATATTCATGGCAGTAATGCAGGTTCCATTTTTCACATTTCATTCTAACAAATAGCTATTGAATTTTTCATGTCAGTATTCACACAGCAGTTTCTGCTATTCCATGTGTTCCCCTTCCATAGTCACTGGTGTGCATACCCTATCTCCCCATAGTGATGTTTTTTAGGTTTTTTGCACCCAGTTCAGACATAGAATGGAGTTCCAAACGTTATTCCTTAATGTTAGTATTTTTTCGTTTGTGAACCCTCCCCATACACACCTATTGCCAATCCACATTATACGCATATATAGCCTGGGTCTCAGCGTCCCATACACGGTAAGTTTTTTAACTGCATGAGAGGACACACACAAGCTAGGGACCCCAACGTAGAGAAATACTTTGGCGTAGTGTTGGGGCTCTTCTGCATTGATCAATTCAGTAGCTAAATTTCTCTTTATTCATATATTCATGGCAGTAATGCAGGTTCCATTTTTCACATTTCATTCTAACAAATAGCTATTGAATTTTTCATGTCAGTATTCACACAGCAGTTTCTGCTATTCCATGTGTTCCCCTTCCATAGTCACTGGTGTGCATACCCTATCTCCCCATAGTGATGTTTTTTAGGTTTTTTGCACCCAGTTCAGACATAGAATGGAGTTCCAAACGTTATTCCTTAATGTTAGTAGTTTTTCGTTTGTGACCCTCCCCATACACACCTATTGCCAATCCACATTATACGCATATATAGCCTGGGTCTCAGCGTCCCATACACGGTAAGTTTTTTAACTGCATGAGAGGACACACACAAGCTAGGGACCCCAACGTAGAGAAATACTTTGGCGTAGTGTTGGGGCTCTTCTGCATTGATCAATTCAGTAGCTAAATTTCTCTTTATTCATATATTCATGGCAGTAATGCAGGTTCCATTTTTCACATTTCATTCTAACAAATAGCTATTGAATTTTTCATGTCAGTATTCACACAGCAGTTTCTGCTATTCCATGTGTTCCCCTTCCATAGTCACTGGTGTGCATACCCTATCTCCCCATAGTGATGTTTTTTAGGTTTTTTGCACCCAGTTCAGACATAGAATGGAGTTCCAAACGTTATTCCTTAATGTTAGTAGTTTTTCGTTTGTGAACCCTCCCCATACACACCTATTGCCAATCCACATTATACGCATATATAGCCTGGGTCTCAGCGTCCCATACACGGTAAGTTTTTTAACTGCATGAGAGGACACACACAAGCTAGGGACCCCAACGTAGAGAAATACTTTGGCGTAGTGTTGGGGCTCTTCTGCATTGATCAATTCAGTAGCTAAATTTCTCTTTATTCATATATTCATGGCAGTAATGCAGGTTCCATTTTTCACATTTCATTCTAACAAATAGCTATTGAATTTTTCATGTCAGTATTCACACAGCAGTTTCTGCTATTCCATGTGTTCCCCTTCCATAGTCACTGGTGTGCATACCCTATCTCCCCTTAAGGGGGTATAGTAACCATCACGACCGGAAATCCTTCCTCAGTGGTCAAGAAAGCCATGGACCCCATAGGGGGGAGGGGCGACATGACCAGAGGGAAGGGAGGGAGTGAGGGGTTAATAAAGTTATAATGAGGGGCATTATGGGAAGGTATAGGGGATTGGTGGAAAGGATCCCTGTAGAGGAGGGGGGGGGGAGTATAAAAGCGATGAGGGAGGGTCTTACCTCCCCTTTTGGACTCCGGACGGCGACAGATTCCCGCCCACCCTCCCCTTTTTGTGTTTGTGAGTTTGTTTAACTATGTTCAAAAAAAAAAAAAAAAAACAAGAAGACAACAAGGAATTGTTATAAAAGGGATGTATGTTTTGTCGCAGCAGCGGGGGTAGGTCTGGTCCAGAAGCGGTTGGAAGGGATTTGTAGCTGGACCGAGAGGCACTGTCTTGGTATGGTGTCTCTGGGTTCCGGGAAATTGCAGGCACGGGGTTCTGCAAAGTTTGGGGGGTATTAATCCGTGGGGTGATTAATACCTCATCTCTGGGTCGGAGTGTTGCGGCCAGGGATATTGGTGTAGGAAAGGGTTTTCTGAACCGGGCCTACATAGGGTTTCATGTACCGTTTATTATTATGTGTTACCTATTATTGTGTGTTTGGGGTCGCCCGTTGGACGGCACCCCCTTTGTGGTAGTATGTTAATAATAGGTAATAAAGGCTGCTGTGGCCAATTTGTTTAACCAAGTCGCATGCAGTCGGTGTATTATTTTTAGGTTAAGTTTTAAGGGGGTATAGTAACCATCACGACCGGAAATCCTTTCTCAGTGGGTCATGTACACATCTCTGTTCCAGGCTGTATCTTGGCTTTTTACAGGTATCTAGCTTGTTATGGTTTTCTTATTCGATTCTGTTGGTACATTGTGTATTGTAAAGGAATACTTTTATTTTATTTTTTACATGTACTTAGTGTTATTACTGTGTGATTCTGTAAGCTATAGGTCAGTGCATACTGTCTGCAAAGCTGACAAACTTATTTTAGCTAAAAGCTGTTTTTTTTTCCGTGGCTCCACAAAATGTTCGATTTGCTTGTTTTGTTTTGGTTTTTTTTTTTACCACATGTGTAGTTTGCTATTTCTTGTTTTGCTTATTACTAAGTTTTTTCAGAATAAAAAAAAAAGATTTCAATTTCATTTTTCTTTTTTTTTTATTTCCAAGCATGTTCCCATACAGTCTAGTAAGCAAAAGGTATAAAAATAATTGAGTTAGAGTATCTAAAATCAAGATTTAATAAACCGGGTCATAGTGACCCAGGAACAATACAAGTGTATAGTACATGGGAACAGAACAGCAGGGTTAATTTAATTTATTTATAATTTTACATTATAATTATTATTTATTTATAATTGTAATTTAATTTAATTATGCATTGAGTGGAGGAGCTGGACAACAGCTGTGAGCCGCGGGACACACCTCTAAAATCAGAGCAGTTCACGGAATGAGGCTGCATTGCTCTCTCCTCTCTCTCTCTTCTCTCTCTCTTCTCTCTCTCTCCTCTCTTCTCTCTCTCTCTCTCTTTCTTCTCTGTTTTTCTCTCTTTTTCTCTCTTTCACTCTCTTTCTTTCTCTTTCTCTCTCTTTCTCTCTTTTTCTCTCTCTCTTTCTCTCTTTTTCTCTCTCTCTTTCTCTCTCTTTTCTCTCTCTTTTCTCTCTCTTTTCCCTCTCTCTCCCTCCTCTTTATCTCTCTCTCTCCCTCTCGTTCTCCCTCTCTCTCCCTCTCTATCTCTCCCTCTCTCTCTTCTCTCCCTCTCTCTCTTCTCTCTCTTCTCTTTCTTCTCTCTCTCTTTTTCTCTCTTTCAGACCTGGTGATGATTAGCTGATGCGGTCACCTGACGGAATCAGCTGACACTATAAGTCGATCGGTGAGGCCGGCTTTTTACTGCCCGGCCGGCTAAACTATTAGCTGCTGCTATCGGACAGGAGTCTGCACAAAAGTTTGTAGTTTTCGGTTTTTTTGCACTGATGCATCAGCTGATTGTATAAAAGCCGTTTATACAATCATCTGCTGTGTCATGTGATTCAGGCCCTTGAACCTGACACATCATCTGATCGTTTTGCCTTCCAGCAAACCGATCAGATGATATTTCATCCGGATTGGATGGTGCGGGACCCTTGACCGCAGAGGGGGGTTCTTTATTTTAATAAAGATGGAGTCACTAATTGTGTTGTGTTTTATTTCTAATAAAAATATTTTTCTGTGTGTTGTGTTTTTTTTTCTCTCTACTAGAAATTCATGATGGCCTTGTCTAATATTGGCGAGACACCATGAATTTCGGGCTGAGGGCCAATTGACAATATACAGCTAGCCTTAACCCCATTATTACCCAGCGAGCCACCCATCACCAGGGCAGCTGGAAGAGTTGGATTCAGCGCTAGAAGATGGCGCTTCTATGAAAGCGCCATTTTCTGGGGCGGCTGCGGACTGCAATTCTCAGGAGGGGTGCCCAGAAAGCTTGGGCACCCTGCGCTGCGGATTCCAATCCCCAGCTGCCTAGTTGTACCGGGCTTAACACAAAAATTGGGAAAAGCCCACGTCATTTTTTTAAAAAATTATTTCATGAAATTCATGAAATAATTAAAGAAAAGGGCTTCCCTATATTTTTGGTTCCCAGCCGGGTACAAATAGGAAGCTGGGGGTTGGGGGCAGCCCGTAGCTGCCTGCTGTACCTGGCTAGCATACAAAACTGTATGCAGGAGTTTTTTGCTCCCCCCCAAAAAAATTACGTGGGCTTCGCCATTTTTTTGTATGCTAGCCAGGTACAGCAGGCAGCTACGGGCTGCCCCCAACCCCCAGCTTCCTATTTGTACCCGGCTGGGAACCAAAAATATAGGGAAGCCCTTTTCTTTAATTATTTCATGAATTTCATGAAATAATTTTTTAAAAAAATGACGTGGGCTTTTCCCCATTTTTGTGTCCAGCCAGGTACAAGTAGGCAGCTGGTGATTGGAATCCGCAGCACAGGTTAGCCCGAGCTTTCTGGGCCCCTCTGCTGCGAAAGGCAGTCCATAGCCGCCCCAGAAAAATGGCGCTTTTATAGAAGCGTCATCATCTTGCGCTGTATCCAACCCTTCCAGCTGCACTGAAGCCGGGTGGCTTGCTGGATAACAATGGGTTAATACTAGCTTTTTTTTACTAGCTAGTATTAGGCCAGAGATTCTTAATGTCAGGCAAGTTTGACCCGGCAATTTAGAATCTCCAATAAAGGGTTAAAAAAAAAGACACCACACAGAGAAAAAATACTTTAATAGAAATAAATACACAGACACACATAGAGACTCCATGTTTATTACTCCCTTTCACCCCTCCATGATCCTGGTCTTCTGTCTTCTTTCTCCTTCAACCCATGCAGCTCTGCTACATCAGAAAGCACTGCATGGGAGGAAGACGCTGCTGCTCCCTTGCAGTCTAATCACTCAGTAAGTGAGCAGAGGCTGCGGGTTTTAAGCGGAGACGTCACCGCTGCCACCGTTGCTAAAGTAATCTGACAGGAGGGTTACTATAGCAATGGTGAGCTCCGTTATTCACCGGCTGTGGCATTCAGTCCTTGCATGTGGGCTGACTCTGTAAAGAGCGCCCACATGCAGGAACAGGGAGCCAAGCATGTGAGCAAGCATCTCACTGGAACACGGAGATGCTCAAACGAGCACCGTATACCGGGCAGATGCACTGACAGGACCTAGCATAACGTCTAGCCATGTGACCAGTCTGTAGCCAATGAGATAATACACACGTGACTGGTCACATGCTATACTGACGTCATGGAAGGTCCTATCATCAGTGCTGGTTACCGGGAAGGCGCAGCGATGATCGGAAGGGAAAGCGTCAGGAGACAGAGTGCAGGACGAGTCGCGGGGATCTGTAAGTGTAAGGGCAATGTTTATTAACTGTATCTGTACATGTATAATATGTTTGTATGTGTTTGTGTTTGCCTCCCATTGTTTTCAATGGGGTTTGAAGTTGTTCGTCGAACGTTCGTTGAACATTCGCCGAACTGAGCCGCCGTTCGACGAACCGAACTGAACCCGAACACTAGAGGGGTGGATCAACACTACTCATCTCTACCAAGAACAAACTCACTCAATACATTTTGATTTAGAAAGGTCATGCCCCTCTGTTGGATTCTGGCTCAGAGTATACATATTGCGTACTCGTGGCCATGCAATCACCGTTCCCACCTCTGAAACAGGGGAATTCTCACTCTGCACCAAATGTGAGTATTCATTAGGCTGCCATCACATAGAGTAATTGAAAACGTATGGATTTAAACTGGGAAACCTCTTTAGTAGAGATGAGCGAGCCTCTTAAGGCTCGTGTTGGGTTTGGTTCGTCGAACGGAGGCTCTGTTCAACGAACGTTTGACGAACCGTTCAACAAAACACTCAAACCCCATTGAAAACAATGGCAGGCAAGCACAAACACATAAAAACACATTATACATGTACACATGCAGTTAATAAATATTGCCATTACACTTACAGGTCCCCGCGACGCGTCCAGCAACTCTGTCTCCCGCCGCTTTTCCTTCCGATAATCGCTGCGTCCTCCCGGCAACCAGCACTGATGATAGGACCTTCCGTGAAAAAGCATGTGACCAGTTACGTGTCCATTATCTCATTGGCTACAGACTGGTCACATGACTAAACGTCATGCTAGGTTCCGTCAGTGCATCTCTACGGTACGCGGTGATCGGTCCAGCATCTCCGTGTACTGGAGAAATGCTCTGGCACACAGTCGGCTTCCCCGTTCATGCATGTGGGCGCTCTTTAAAGAGTCAGCCCACATGCAAGAACTGGCTTAATACCGGAGATTACCGTTGCTATAGCAACCCGCCTGTCAGCGGTGACGTCACTGCTTAGAGCACGCAGCTTCTGCTCACTCACTGAGTGAATAGACTACACGGAAAGCAGCAGTGGCTTCCTCCCATGCAGCGCTGTGTAATGTAGCAGAGCTGCATGGGTTGAAGGAGAAAGAAGACAAAAGACAATGGATCGTGGAGGGATGAGAGGGAGTAATAAACATGGAGTCTCTAACTGTGTCTGTGTATTTATTTCTATTAAAGTATTTTTTCTCTGTGTGGTGTCTTTTTTTTTTAACCCTTTATTGGAGATGCTTAATGGCCAGGTCAAACTTGCCTGACAATAAGAATCTCTGGCTTAATACTAGCTAGTAAAACAAAGCTAGTATTAATTCATTATTACCCAGCAAGCCACCCGGCTTCAGGGCTGCTGAAAGAGTTGGATACAGCGCCAGATGATGGCGCTTCTATGAAAGTGCCTTTTTCTGGGGTGGCTGCGGACTGCAATTTGCAGCAGAGGGGCCCAGAAAGCTCGGGCCAACCTGTGCTGCGGATTCCAATCCCCAGCTGCATAGTTGTACGTGGCTGGACACAAAAATAGGGCGAAGCTCATGTCAATTTCTTTTTAATTTTTTCATGAAATTCATGAAATAATTAAAAAAAGGACTTCCCTATTTTTTTAGTTCCCAGCCAGGTAGAAACAGGTAGCTGGGGGTTGGGGGCAGCCTTACCTGCCTGCTGTACCTGGATAGCATACAAAAATATGGCGCAGCCCACGTCATTTTTTTGGTGGGCAAAAAACTCCTGCATACAGTCCTGGATGGAGTATGGTGAGCCTTGTACTTCTGCAGCTGATGTCTGCTCTCTTGCATACACTAGTGAATGGAGCATGCTGATCCTTATAGTCCTGCAGCTGCTTTCTGCTCTTCTCCATACAGACAGACAGCAGCTTCAAAACTACAAGGCTCAGCATACTCCATCCAGGACTGTATGCAGGAGTTTTTGCCCCCCCCCAAAAAAATTATGTGGGCTTTGCCATGTTTTTGTATGCTAGCCAGGTACAGCAGGCAGCTAAGAGCTGCCCTCAACCCCCCGCTGCCTATTTGTACCTGGCTGGGAACCAAAAATATAGGGAAGCCCTTTTTTTTAATTATTTCATGAATTTCATGACATAAAAAAAAAAATGACGTGGGCTTCGCCCAATTTTTGTGTCCAGTCAGGTACAACTAGGCAGCTGGGGATTGGAATCCGCAGCTCAGGGTGCCCAAGCTATCTGGGCACCCCTGCTGTGAATTGCAGTCCACAGCCGCCCCTTAAAATGCCGCTTTCATAGAAGCACCAACTTCTGGCGCTGTATCCAACTCTTCCAGCTGCCCTGGTGACGGGTGGCTCGCTAGGTAATAATAAGGTTTGGGCTAACTGTATATTATCAACTGGCCCTCAGCCCGAAATTCATGGTGTCTCGCCAATATTAGACAAGGCCACCATGAATTTCTAGTAGAGAGAAAAAAAAACACAACACACAGAAAAATATTTTTATTAGAAATAAAACACAACACAACTAGTGACTCCATCTTTTTTGAAATAAAGAACCCCCCCGCAGTAATCCTGGGTCAAAGGTCACCGTCCAATCCAGATCCAATATCATCTGATCAATTTGCTGGAAGGCAAAGCAATCAGATGATGTGTCAGGTTCAAGGGCCGTAATCACATGACACAGCAGCTAATTGTATAAACGGCTTTTATACAATCAGCTGATGCATCAGTGCAAAAAAAACCCCAAAACTACACACTCCAGTGCAGACTCCTGTCCGACAGCATCAGCTGATAGTTTAGCTGGCTGGGCGGTAAAAAGCCAGCCTCACCACTCGATTTATAGTGTCAGCTGATTCCGCCAGGTCTGAGAGAGAGAGAAAGAAGAGAGAGAGAGAAGATAGAGAAAAGAGAGAAAGAAAAGAGAGAGAGAAAAGAGAGAAAGAAAAGAGAGAGAGAAAAGAGAGAGAAAAGAGAAGAGAGGGAGAGAGAGAGAGAGAAGAGAGAGAGAAGAGGAGAGGAGAGAGAGGAGAGAGAGAGAAGAGAGGGAGAGAAGAGAGAGAGGAGAGAGATGAGAGAGGAGAGAGAGAGGAGAGAGAGGAGAGAGAGGGAAGAGAGAGAGAAGAGAGAGAGGAGAGAGAAGAGAGAGAGGAGAGAGAGAAAAGAGAGAGAAGAGAGAGAGAGGAGAGAGGGAGAAAAGAAAGAGTAAATAGAGAGAAGAGAGAGGAGAGAGAAGATAGAGGGGGAGAGAGAGAAGAGAGAGACAAAAGAGAGAGAAGAGAGAGAGGGAGGAGAGAGAGAGGAGAGAAGAGAGAGAAGAGAGAGAATGAGAGGGAAAAAGAGAAAAAGAGAGACTGAGAAAAAATGTGAGAGAACAAAAGAGAAAAAGAGAGAGAAGAGGAGAGAGAGGAGAGAGAAGGAAGGAGGGAGAGAGAGAGAGGGAAAAAGAGAAAAAGAGAGACTGAGAAAAAGAGAGAGAGAAAAAGAGAGAGAGGAGAGAGAGAGAGAGAGAGAGAGAGAGAGGAGAGAGTGGAGAGAGCAATGCAGCCTCATTCCGTGAACTGCTTTGATTTTAGAGGTGTGTCCCGCGGCTCACAGCTGATGTCTGGCTCCTCCCCTCAGTGCATAATTTATTTAAATTATAATTATAAATAAATAATAATTATAATTTAAAATATATTACATTTTTTACTAGGACGGCAGGGTCTAGAACTCGTGAACTAATGCTTCATAGGCTAGCGCTCTATCCCTTGAGCCACTGGCACTAATGATAAAGATAGGCAGATTTGGTAATCTTGAAGTCTGCATTGCAGACTAAAGTCTGGTGACAGCGTGATTCACTTCATTGCTACGTGGAGAGGACACAGCGCGATCGTGTTCTACAGTGCTGCTGCATCTTCATGTAGCAGAGCTGACAGTGTCGTGTGGCTTACTTCGGACCTACATTGTTGTTTGGGGATTTTAATAAAATGGTGAAAGAGGGTATTTTTTGTCTTTTTTTTCAAATAAAGGATTTTTTGCTGTGTGTGTTTCTTTACTTTCACTTACAGATTAATCATGGAAGGTGTCTCGGGGAGACGTCGGTCATGATTAACCCCGTCATTAGCTCGATTGCCACCGCACCAGGGCAATTCGGGATGAGCTGGGTAGAGTCCCGGGACTGTCACATCTAATGGATGCGGCAATTCCGGGCGGGTGCCTGCTGATATTGTTAGGGTGGTGGGCTCCCGATAACGTGGAGCTCCCCATCCTGACAATACCAGCCTCCAGCCGTGTGGCTTTATCCTGGCTGGTATAAATATGGGGGGAACCGCATTTTATTATTTTTATTATTATTATTTATTAATTTAGTTTACTGCACAATATTAGACCCAACCGCCGGCGGCTGTGATTGGTTGCAGTGAGACAGCTGTCACTCAGCGTGGGGAAGTGTCTGACTGCAACCAATCATGGGCGCCGGTGGGCGGGGAAAGCACGGAATAACTAATTGAATAATGAAGTGGCAGCCATTTTCAAAAGAGAAAAAGACACCGCAGATTTGTGACAGACGTGCAGCGAGGCACCCGTGATCGGTGAGTAGGAAAGAGAGAGGAATTGTGCTAGGGACGCAGGACGCATGCAGACACCAATGTCTGCACATAGCCTTACAGTGAAAAGCCACGCTTTTGGTGATCGAACCGTTCTCGAACGTAACTTGAACTACCAAACTTTTAGCAAAAAGCTCGAGTTTGTCGAACGACTCGAACACCCCCCAAGATCATTCGAACATGAAATTGGTGAACCTCGAACATCGCTCATCTCTACTCTTTTGGTAAGACAAAATATCCCCAAAGGTGGTCATGGCCAACAGCAGTAAAGCCGATGCTGATAGGGAATCAAGGTCAGGTAATACTTTCATGTAACTGTACTGTGGACCCAAAATCAATGTACTGAGGAGCCGAAGCTGAAAAGGAAGGAATAATGGCATCTGATTCTTACATTAATTTTCACAGATCCAGAAACAATTCAGCTTCTTGGACTCAATATCATGACTGAAGGAGTATCCACCACTTTACGATGCAGAGCAGTGCACACGTGTCGCTCCAGTCCTCCATCTCTACAGTGGAACAAACCGGGTCAAGTTCTCAATCAATTTGTGGAGATTTCTGGAGGATCCTGGAGACAAGAATCAAATCTTACTTATATTCCTTCATATGTTGATGATGGGACTATTATTCAGTGCACAGCTACATATATTAATGGAATAACAGCAAAGGGATCAGGAACACTGAACATCAATTGTATGTATTATACGTGACTTTGTACAATTACCATTACCTCTCATATTCATATAAACTGACCATGACCACCTTCCTTGGTCTACTCCTTCCTTAAATTTGTCTGTAATCTTGCTGATTATCTCTATATCATGGTTTCACAATATCCTATCCAGACTCAAGAGTCTATACCACTAATGATATAGGAAAAAATTCATGAAACCTTCCTCTAAATCTCTGCCTGTGAACAGTCTCCAACCTTCTGAAGGACATCATTCTGAAGGCTCAGTCTTCTTCTAGCATCATCGTAAACCATTATTAACAGCTAGTTGATTTTTTGTGATTCAACCAAGAAAAATAGACTTAGAGGCCAGAGATTGACTCCATGGTCAACTTCAAATGAGGATGACCTCCTTGTAATTGCTCTTTTAGAAGGCTTTCCTTGTTTCTTATCCTGGGGCCACTCAACAAGCCTCTAGTCCATCCTTTACTCTTGCAATGCAATCTAAACAATATAATGTGCACTTGCAAATCCAATCTTACTGTGTACCTAGCAGTTATAGACAGAAGAATTTTATCTGAAAATGTTGCAAATTTACAAAATATAGTGCGACATTTTATAATTTTGGTAAAAAGCACGATAACTTTAAAATTAAAGAGATTATCTAGTACTGGTTGCCCCTTATCAACCGGGGTCTTGCTTAAAGGAAAATAAAAAAAACAATATTGCCCCTTATCAACCGGGGTCTTGCTTAAAGGAAAATGAAAAAAACAATATTTACCTCCCGAACCTCCTCTACTCTTTGACCTGTGTTGTCTGCCAGTCTTCTACAATACACAATGCTTTAATGATCAGCCTCCGAAAAAGTGCCATGTATACAGCTATAGAATATCACCACCTCTATAATGCAATATATCCTCTAAGCAACTATGGAGTAACAAGTACAAAAATCAACATAATTTCAAAAATTGCAAAAATTTATTATTCAGAAAAATGACATAGATAGAAGATAGAATAGAAGATAATAGAAGATAAAAACAAAGGAGCTAAAGTGCAAGGTTAGGCAGCAAGTGCATCACAACACTCCCCCACCTACCGCATAGTAAGGCAAGGGCAAAAGTGACATAATAAATAAGATACAAGTATTATATCTCTACTCTGCACATAGAACAGCAGCATATATATTGTGTAGGTGACTCTATGGTATAGATTGGCTGCACCATGTGATCACCAGACCCATGTTTCCTTGGGGGCCCCCTGAGGAAGCCCTATGTGAAACGCGTGTCGAGGCCCATGTTTGTCATCCTTTCTCTCCCTCACTATCAAGACCAAAATGGGTGAGTGACATTGTGCTCCAGTGTGAGCGCTGTCTGCCTGAGATTTACCTTTCTTACTTACACTTGTTACTCTATAGCTAATACTACTGATGTCTGTATATGATGTTATGGTGCATCCAACCTATACTATAATAATGTCACTCACACGCAATGTCAATCAGCCATTTTGATCCTGATAATGGGGGAGAGAGAGGGTGACAACCATGGGCCCTGATGTGCATTTCACGTAGGGCTTCCTCAGGAGAACCCTGAAGAAACATGGTTCTGGTCATCAAATGGTGCAGCCAACCTATACCATAATAATGTCACTCATACGCAATGTCACTCACCCATTTTGGTCCTGATAGTAGGGGAGAGAGAGGATGACAACCATGGGCCCCGAAGCATATTTCGCGTAGGACTTCCTCAGGAGAACCCCGAGGAAAGATGTTTCTGGTGATCACATGGTGCAGCCAACCTATACCATAGGGTCACCTACACAGTATATATGCTGTTATATGTGGAGAGAAGAGATATAATACTTGTTGTATCTTATTAATTATGTCACTTATGCCCTTGTCTTACTATGTGGAGGGGGGGAGTGTTTTGATGCACTTGCTGCCTAACCTTGCACTTTAGCTCCTCTGTTTTTGTCTTGTATTGTCTTCTATGTTGTTTTTCTGAATAATAAACTTTTGCAATATTTAAATTATGGACTTGTTACTCCATAGTTGTTTATAAGATATAATACACAATGCTTTGTCACTGATTGCCTGCAGCCGTCACATTTTTGTCTCTGTTGAAAACCAGGACTGTGGCAGAACAGCGTCAGTCTGGGAGGTAACTACCGGTATATTTTTTTATGCCACATCCATAACCATCATTAGAGAGTAGTCCTGAAGTAGACAGCTGCATTAACTTTTAGACTGCATCCAGACTAACTGCAGTTAAAGCAGGCAGTTAAATCTGGCAGTCACCCAAAGAACTAGAAAAATGCTTGTAAATCAGATAAAAAAATGAAGCTTCATTTAGATGAACTTGTTGAATGTAGAGACAGGTCAACAGGGACAATGAGAAGATACAAGAGTGTGCCATGAAGAAAAACTGTCCATTGCCAACACCACTCTCTCTTTTATTTTGCAGAATTGCCATTTAGACAATCTAGATCTGAATAATTTATAGAGAATAAATTCATAAACAAAATATCACAATCTTGTTATCATACTATTGTAAGAGAACTTAACTACTGGCATAAAAAAATGAATATAACTGAGTTATCCTTCAAATATAAAAAAAATGTGCCATTAGCCGCCGAGTGACAGATACTTTAGATTTTACCCCATAAATTATGCAGATTATAGAGCAGTTTTTAGATTCTTCTTTTAATTCTGTCAAATAATCAAATGTTTTCTTTTTACAGATGCACCAAAAAATGTGAAAGTCATGATCCTCAAGATGGGTGAATTCATGGAAGGGAATGATGTACCTTTACAATGTAGTAGCTCCTCCAAACCTGCAGCGAATAAGTATGAATGGTTCAAAGGGAAGGACAAAACCAAATTACCAGATATAGGACGGGAGATCACAGTGAGGAATGTGACCAGGGTCATCAACCTCTATTCCTGCGCTGCAATAAATGATGTGGGTCAAGGAGAATCAGCCCTGATGGAGATTCCTGTACTACGTATGTATACTGGCTGGAGCAACGTCTAATATATAACATATACTTATGTTCTACAAATCTATGTATTTGCTGTTAATAATAATAATAATAATAATAATAATAATAATTATTATTTATTACTAGCTGTAGTACCCGGGCGTTGCGCCGGGATAGTAACTATCTCTCTTCGAGTTTCTGTCTGTCTCTGTCTGTATCAGTTTCTCTGTCTGTCTCTGCATCAGTCTCTCTGTCTGTCTTTCTCTATCTCTGTGTCTCTACTCGGTGTCTCTCTCTTTCTCTGTGTCTGTCTGTGTCTGTTTGTCTCTCTCTATCTGTCTGTCTGTCTTGTTCCCTGTCTGTCTCCTTCCAGGGCTGTCTCTTTCCCCGTCTTTCTCTTTGCCTGTCTGTCTCTTTGCCCATCAGTCTCTTTCCCCATCTGTCTCTTTTCAGGTCAGTCTCTTTCCAGGTCTGTCTCTTTCCAGGTCTGTCTCTTTGCCCATCTATCTCTTTCCCCATCTATATCTTTCCAGGTCAGTCTTTTTCCAGGTCTGTCTCTCTTCAGGTCTGTTTTTCTCCACGTCTGTCTCTTTGCCCGTCTGTCTCTTTCCAGGGCTGTCTCTTTCCAGGACTGTCTCTTTCTAGGGCTCTCTCTTTCTAGGGCTTTCTCTTTCCAAGGCTGTCTCTTTGCCCATCTGTCTCTTTCACTGTCTGTCTCTTTCCCCTTCTGTCTCTTTCCCAGTCAGTCTCTTTGCCCGGCTGTATCTTTGTCCGGCTGTCTCTTTGCCCAGCTTTCTCTTTCCAGGGCTGTCTCTTTCCAGGTCTGTCTCTTTCCAGGTCTGTCTCTTTCCAGGGCTCTCTCTTTGCTCGTCTGTCTCTTTCCCCGTCTGTCTCTTTCCCCGTCTGTCTCTTTGCCCGTCTGTCTCTTTGCCCGTCTGTCTCTTTGCCAGTCTGTCTATTTGCCCGTCTGTCTCTTTGCCAGTCTGTCTATTTGCCCGTCTGTCTCTTTTCCCAGCTATCTCTTTGCCTGTCTGTCTCTTTTCCCAGCTATCTCTTTGCCCGGCTGTCTCTTTGCCTGGCAGTCTCTTTCCAGGTCTGTCTCTTTCCAGGGCTCTCTCTTTGCCCGGCTGTCTCTTTGCCTAGCAGTCTCTTTCCAGGTCTGTCTCTTTCCAGGGCTCTCTCTTTGCCCGTCTGTCTCTTTCCCTGTCTGTCTCTTTCCCTGTCTGTCTCTTTGCCCATCTGTCTCTTTGCCAGTCTGTCTCTTTCAAATGCTGTCTCTTTACCTATCTGTCTCTTTGCCTGTCTGCCTCTTTGCCCGTCTGTCTCTTTTCCCGTCTGTCTCTTTGCCCGTCTGTCTCTTTCCAGGGCTGTCTCTTTCCAGGGCTGTCTCTTTGCCCAGCTGTCTCTTTGCCCAGCTGTCTATTTGCCCTGCTGTCTCTTTCCAGGGCTGTATCTTTCCAGCACTCTCTCTTTGCCTGACTGTCTCTTTCCCCATCTGTCTCTTTCCCCATCTGTCTCTTTCCCCGTCTGTCTCTTTGCCCATCTGTCTCTTTCCCAGTCTGTCTCTTCCCCAGTCTGTCTCTTACCAATGCTGTCTCTTACCAATGCTGTCTCTTTGCCCGTCTGTCTCTTTGCCCATCTGTCTCTTTCCAGCGCTGTCTCTTTGCCCGGCTGTCTCTTTGCGTGGCTGTCTTTTTGCCCGGCTGTCTCTTTGCCCGTCTGTCTCTTTGTCCGGCTGTGTCTTTGCCCGGTTGTCTCTTCGCCCGTCTGTCTCTTTGCCCGTCTGTCTCTGTCTGTCTCTTTCCACGTCTCTCTCTGTCTATCCGTCTCATCATCAACATCTTATTATCTCACACATCGGTTTCTTATACTAACAGTTTATTTTGTTCCTATAGCAACCACTGACAGTTGCTTGCGACATCGCTAGCAATTGCTAGCAAATTGCCAATAGAAGCGGAGGGGCGGAGATGAGCGTGACACAACATCCCGCCCATCTCCTTCCTTCCGCATTACTGGTGGACGCAGGTAAGGAGATGTTTGTTGTTCCTGCGGTGTCACACACAGCGATGTGTGGTGCTGCAGGAATGACAAAAATCATCATGTCTGCAGCAGTAACGATATTATGGAAAGGAGCGACGTGTCACAGATCAACGATTTTTGACGTTTTTGCGATCGGTGATCGTCGCTCCTAGGGTTTACACGCCGCGATGTCGGTAATGGCGCCAGATGTGCGTCACTAACGACATGACTCCGACGATATATCGTTACCGATGTCACAATGTGTAAAGCCCACTTAACTGTAAAGCACGGGGTTAAATTTTCCCATCCAAACATAATCTATGACGTTCCCGGAGTCACATGAGGCATCTGTGCAAAATTTCGTGATTGTAAATGCGATGGTGTAGATTCCATTAGCGGACGTACACACATACACTCAGCTTTATATATATTATTATTATTATTTATTATTTATTGCATGGCGCTTTACATGTGAAAAGGGTATACATAAGAGGGACAAGTACAATAATCATAAATAATAGAAAACACAGACTGGTACAAGAGGATAGAGGTCCCTGCCCGCGAGGGCTCACCGTCTACAAGGGATAGGTGAGAATACAATAGGTGAGGGTAGACCTGGTTGTGTGGCGCTATATCAGACTGAGGGTTACGGCAGGCTGTAGGCTTGTCGGAAGAGGTGGGTCTTCAGGTTCCTTTTGAAGCTTGTTAAGGTAGGCGAGAGTATGATATGTTGTGGCAGATAATTCCAGACTATGGGGGAGGCACAGGAGAAATTTTGTCTGCGATGGTAGGAAGAGGAGATGATAGGGAAGTAGAGAAGGAAATCTTGTGAGGATCGAAGGTTACATGCGGGTAAGCACTGGGAGACTAGGTCACAGATGTAGGGAGTAGAGTTGAGCACGGTTCGCGGTTCTCCAGTTCGCGGTTCGAGTGATTTTGGGGCTGTTCTAGATCGAACTAGAACTCGAGCTTTTTGCTAAAGCTCGATAGTTCTAGTTACGTTCGAGAACGGTTCTAGCAGCAAAAAGCAGGGCTTTTTACAGCTACAGTGTGCAGGAGCCATCGCTGGCAGCCTGCCAGAAGCTGGTAACCAAGATAAACATCGGGTATCCAAGCAAAGCGCTTTGGTTAGTAACCCGATGTTTATCCTAGTTACATGCAGGAAGCCCACACTTCCCCGCTCAGCTCACTCCGCCCAGTCCTGCACGCGGCATGTACACACACACACACACTCACACACACACACACACACACACACTCACCTGTCCCCAACCAAGCAGTCCATGACACTGACATCCTCAGTGCCACATGACCCCGCTAGGCTCCAACCACTTCGCACTCCGCCGCCAGCACACATGGCTCCGCCCACCTGTCACTCTGCACACATAGTCCCGCTAGGCTCCACCCAACTGTCACTCTGCACATATGGTCCCGCTAGGCTCCACCCACCTGGCACTCTGCACACATTGTCCCGCTAGGCCCCGCCCACCTGTCACTCTGCACACATGGTCCCATTAGGCTCCGCCCACCTGGCACTCTGCACACATTGTCCCGCTAGGCTCCACCCACCTGACACTCTGCACACATTACCCCACTAGGCTCCGCCCACCTGTCACTTTGCACACATGGTCCCGCTAGGCTCCGCCCACCTGTCACTCTGCACACATTACCCCACTAGGCTTCGCCCACCTGTCACTCTGAACACATGGTCCGGCTAGGCTCCGCCCACCTGTCACTCTGCACACATGGTCCCGCTAGGCTCCACCCACCTGACACTCTGCACACATTACCCCACTAGGCTCTGCCCACCTGTCACTCTGCACACATGGTCCCGGTATGCTCCGCCCACCTGGCACTCTGCACACATTGTCCCGCTAGGCTCCGCCCACCTGTCACTCTGCACACATGGTCCAGCTAGGTTCCACCCACCTGACACTCTGCACACATTACCCCACTAGGCTCCGCCCACATGTCACTCTGCACACATGGTCCCGGTATGCTCCGCCCACCTGGAACTCTGCACACATTGTCCCGCTAGGCTCCGCCCACCTGTCATTCTTCACACATGGTCCCACTAGGCTCCACCCACCTGACACTCTGCACACATTTCCCCACTAGGCTCCGCCCACCTGTCACTCTGCACTCATGGTCCCGGTATGCTCTGCCCACCTGGCACTATGCACACATGGTCCCGCTAGGCTCCACCCACCTGTCACTCTGCACACATGGTCCCGCTAGGCTCCGCCCACCTGGCACTCTGCACACATGGTCCCGCTAGGCTGCACCCACCTGACACTCTGCACACATTACCCCACTAGGCTCCGCCCACCTGTCACTCTGCACACATGGTCCCGGTATGCTCCGCCCACCTGGCACTCTGCACACATTGTCCCACTAGTCTCCACCCACCTGTCACTCTGCATACATTACCCCGCTAGGCTCTGCCCACCTGGCACTCTGCACACATGGTCCCGCTAGGCTCTGCAAACCTGTCACTCTGCACACATGGTCCCGGTATGCTCCGCCCACCTGGCACTCTGCACACATTGTCCCGCTAGGCTCCGCCCACCTGTCAGTCTGCATACAATACCCCGCTAGGCTCCGCCCACCTAGCACTCTGCACACATGGTCCCGCTAGGCTCCGCCCACCTGGCACTCTGCACACATGGTCCCGCTAGGCTCTGCCCACCTGTCACTCTGCACACATGGTCCCGGTATGCTCCGCCCGCCTGGCACTCTGCACACATTGCCCCGCTAGGCTCCGCCCACCTGGCACTCTGCACACATGGTCCCGCTCGGCTTACCTGCGGTGATGAAGTCCCGACCTCAGCGCTGTCACTGTCCTCCATGGCCGCCGCTTGTCACATCACCTTCTCTCGCTTCCGACCCGAGACTGACTAGCGGTGATGTCATGGGCCGCTCGCGATACTTGGCTGTGAAGATGATTGAAGTCAGTGTGCAGGAGATCAGCGCAGGTAATGTGCCTCGCTGACAGCATCACTTGTCATCCCCTGCAGTGACCTGGGCTGACCCATTGATGTTAGCTCAGGTCACTGCACTGTTCTCCCAGCCAATGGGGAACATCCTGCTCTTCATTGACTGGGACAGTGACTATGGTATGGATCGTCATGGCAACCCCTTGGATTACACCAGACCTGTATTTGTTTTTCTTTCTAATAAATTGGTTAAAGAGGGAATGTTTTGGGGAGTGTTTTTTCAAATAAAAATGTGTTTGTCGTCTATTTTTTTTTATTACTGACTGGGTTGGTGATGTCGGGTATCTGATAAACGCCTGACCTCACCAATCCCAGGGCTTGATGCCAGGTGACATTACACATCTGGTATTAAGCCCATATATTACCTCGTTTGCCACCGCACCAGGGCGCGGGATGAGCTGGGGCGAAGCACCAGGATTGGCGCATCCAATGGATGCGCCACTTCTGGGGCGGCTGCGGCCTGCTCTTTTTAGGCTGGGGAGAGTCCAATAACCATGGACCTCCCTAGTCTGAGAATATCAGACCCCAGCTGTCTGCTTTACCTTGGCTGGTGATCCAATTTTGGGGGGACCCCGATCCCTACGTGTTTTTTTTTTTAATTATTTATTTAATTTAAAATAACAGCGTGGGGTGCCCTCAGTTTTGGATTACCAGCCAAGGTGAGGTTGCCAGCTGTGGTCTGCAGGCTGCAGCCGTCTGCTTTACCCTAGCTGGCTACAAAAATAGGGGGGACCCTACGTCATTTTTTTTTCATTTTTTTGGCTAAATACAAAGCTAAGCACCCCTTAGTGCCACATGAAAGGCACCAAAGGGTGCAAAATTACAAAATGCAGGAGAGTGGGACATTATGTGTCTTTCTGCCATTATAATGACAGAAAAGACTGATATGAAGTGCACAAGCACAAGAAATTCACCAGAGCACTCTACGCTGTGAAAAGCAGTAGAAAATGGCACTGGAGTGAACATGTGACCGCCTCATGTAGGATGAAGCTATGGATCCTGGGTAAATTTATGCATTTACCCTCCTTCAGTTTTTTTGCAGTACACAAAAAAAAATGGAAGGCACACGGATAACAAACAGATGACATACGGACCGTCTACGGAACGGAAACGGATGCCACACGGATGCACCCGTGAAAAAAAACGGACTGTTTTTTGCAGACCGCAAAAATGGATCGGTCGTGTTAATGTAGCCTTATTCTGATCTGCCGTTTATAAACAGCAGGCAGAAATAAGTGAATAGCGCCCCCCAGCGTCAGAAAATCTCCGGGGTTTCAGGGATAGCTGAGACCCTGGAAATCCTGATTTAGTACGGTCCTGATTTTCCGGTCCCCGCTCACGTGATCACCGGTATACACCGTACACCGATGATCACGTTACAGTAAATGACAGCGCCGGTAAAAAATTATTTATCTCCCATCTGGTATGAACAAACATGATAAATCTCCTCCCCGGTCCCCTCGGGTCCCCCAGTGTCGCCAAAGTGCCCCCCCTGATGCCCTCCCAGAAATCCAAGATGGCCGCACGCACAGCAGCGCGCCGGCCACCTTCACAATACTCCTCTGATTTCTGTCGCATGTGCCATGTACCAAACTCCTCCCCAGGCACTGCCAGGTCACCCCCCTATAACCCCACCGGTGTTCCCCGGTGTCCCACGGTACCTGTGCAGCGTTGATCCCCCACGGCCCTCTCCTTCACAATAGATGCTTCTGCATGCACTTAGTGGCTGTCAGCTCAGCTTCCTGTGTTCAGACACAGTGAGTGGTGGTTATGCATCTGTAAGCTAAATGGACGGTGGCTCAGTGGTTAGCACTGCAGTCTTGCAGCGCTGAGGTCCTGGGTTCAATTCCCACCAAGGACACCATCTGCAAGGAGTTTGTATGTTCTCCCCGTGTTTGCGTGGGTTTCCTCCGGGTACTCCGTTTTCCTCCCACACTCCAAAGACGTACAGCGCTATGGAATTAATAACGCTATATAAATGAATAAATTATTATTATTACTGCAATGCCCTGCTCATGAGGTAAGGAACATAATTGATCAGGAGAGCTATATACTACATTTCCAAATGGAGAGATTTGCTTTTATAGTTTCCCTGCTGAACGACTACCAAACATGAGAGTCCGTTATACGCCACAAGAAAACACATCTAAATAGCGAGCTCTGTTGTTAAGTATTCATTCAGCTGGATAACTGGACTTAAAGGGGTATTCCATCTCCAAGATCCTATCCCCAATATATAGTAGGTGGAATAGCAATAATATCAGCAAATACCAATAATTGGAAATGTAGAATAGTTCTCCTCATTAGGCATGCCCTTACCTCATGAGCAGGGCATTGCAGCTTTGGTAGCAACCATTACGACATGGACTCTGCTGCTGTGGACCCGGGGAGAGTGAGTGCAGATTCATTGCACCCACACTCCTCACATGAAGGGTCCGCACTCCTAGAAAATGGGGGATACGTTCCCAGAGTGTCTCCCCCCCATATTCTAGACGGTCCAGAGTCGTCGTGGGACCCCTTTATTTTTTTTCTTACAATAAATTGGTGAAAGAGGAAATGTTTTGGGGACTGTTTTTTCAAATAAATTTCTTTTGTCGATTTTTTTTTTGTTAGTACTGATAGTTAATGATGTTGGGTATCTAATAGACGCTATGACATCACAAACTGCTGGGCTTGATCTCAGGTGACTTTACAGCTAGTATCAACCCGATTTATTACCCCGTTTTCCACTGCACCAGGGCACGGAATGAGCTGGGGTGAAGCGCCAGGATTGGCGCATCTAGTGGATGCGCCACGTCTGGGGTGCCTGCGGCCTGCTATTTTTAGGCTGTGAAGGCCCAATAACTATGGACCTTCCCACCCTGAGAATACCAGACCACAGCTGTCCGCTTTACCTTGGCTGGTGATCCAATTTGGGGGGGACCCTACCTTTTTTTTGTAATTATTAATATTTATAAAATAATTAACAAAAAGAGCCTGGGGGGACCTCCACATTGGATCCCCAACCACGGTAAAGCTGCCAGCTGTGGTTTTCAGGCTACAGCCGTCTGCTTTACCCTAGCTGGCTATCAAAAATGGGGGGATCCAACGTCATTTTTTTAACTATTTTTTAAATAGAAAAAATTAATGGGCTTCCCTGTATTTTGATTGCCAACCAAGATAACGGCAGGCAGATGGGGGTGGCAACCCATAGCTGTCTGCTTTATCTGCACTGAGAATCAAAAATACCGCAGAGCGCTACGTCATTTTTTTTAAAGATTTATTTTTACAGCACTGTGATGTCCAGCAATCAAAATACAGGGAAGCCCATTTTGTTTTTAGTTATTTAAATAAATAATTAAAAAAAAAATATGGGCTCCCGCTGCATTTTTTTTTATTGCTAGCTAAGGGTAATCCAAGCAGCTACTGGCTGCTAACCCCCACTGCTTGGTGTTACCTTCACTGGCAATGGAAAATCCAGGCAAGCATTTTTTATTTTTTTTGCCAAAAAACTACAAAAAAAGGACGTGAGCTTCGCCATATTTTTGTATGCTAGCCAGGTCTAGCAGGCAGGTGCTGGAAGAGTTGGATACAGCGCCAGAAGATGGCGCTTCTATGAAAGTGCCATTTTCTGAGGCGGCTGCAGACTGCAATTCGCAGCAGTGGGGCTCGGAAAGCTCAGGCCAACCTGTGCTGCGGATTCCAATCCCCAGCTTCCTAGTTGTACCTGGCTGGACACAAAAATGGGGCAAAGCCTACGTCATTTGTTTTCTAATTATTTCATGAAATTCATGAAATAATAAAAAAAGGGCTTCCCTTTATTTTTGGTTACCAGCCGGGTACAAATAGGCAACTGGGGGTTGGGGGCAGCCGTACCTGCCTGCTGTACCTGGCTAGCATACAAAAATATGGCGAAGCCCACATAATTTTTTCAGGGGGCAAAAAACTTCTGCATACAGTCCTGGATGGAGTATGCTGAGCCTTGTAGTTCTGCAGCTGCTGTCTGTCTGTATGGAGAAGAGCAGACAGCAGCTGCAGAACAACAAGGCTCAGCATACTCTATCCAGTACTGTATGCAGAAGTTTTTTGCCCACCAAAAGAATGACGTGGGCTTCGCCATATTTGTGTATGCTAGCCAGGTACAGCAGGCAGCCACGGGCTGCCTACAACCCCCAGTTGCCTATTTGTACCCGGCTGGGAACCAAAAATATAGGGAAGCCCGTTTTATTTAATTATTTCACTTATTTCATGAAATAATTAAAAAACAAATGACGTGGGATTCGCCCCATTTTTGTGTCCAGCCAGGTACAACTAGACAGATGGGGATTGGAATCCGCAGCACAGGTTAGCCCGAGGTTTCTGGGCGCCTCTGTTGCGAATTTCAGTCTGCAGCCGCCCCAGAAAATGGCGCTTTCATAGAAGCGCCATCATCTGGCGCTGTACCCAACTCTTCCAACAGCCCTGGAGCCGGGTGGCTTGTTGGGAAATCATGAGTTAATACTGGCATTGTTTTACTAGCCAGTATTAAGCCAGAGATTCTTAATGTCAGGCACGTTTGACCCGGCCATTAAGAATCTCCAATAAAAGGTTAAAAAAAAGACACCACACAGAGAAAAAATACTTTAATAGAAATAAATACACAGACACATTAGAGACTCCATCTTTATTACCCCCTGTCAGCCCTCCACGATCCATGGTCTTCTGTCTTTCTCGTTCAACAAATGCAGCTCTGCTACATCACTGCTGCATGGGGGAAGACGCTGCTTTCCGTGCAGCCTTCACTCCGTGAGAGATCAGTGCTGCTAGTGGTAACAGCGGTAACGCTGACAGATGCGTTACCATAGCAACAGGGCTCCGATCATGTGATTCCCGGAGCCGCGGTTAGCGGTGACGTCACCGCTAACTGCGTTGCTATGGCAACGGTGATCTCCGTTAATGACCGGCTGTGTCAGCCGGTCCCTAACGGAACGGGGAGTTGACTGTGTGCTAGAGCATGTCGCCGGTACACGGCGATACACAAATGTGCACCGTGTACCGGAGAATGCAATGACAGGTCCTACATGACGCGTCATAGTCATGTGACCAGTCTGTAGCCAATGAGATAATAGCCACGTGACTGGTCACGTGGCTATTTTGACATCACAATAGGTCCTGCATCACTGCTGGCAGTGCTGGTTACCGGGAGGATTCAGTGATCATCGGATGGAATAGCGGCAGGAGACAGAGTGCAGGAGGGATCGCGGGGACCGGTAAGTGTTATGGCAATGTTTATTAACTGTATGTGTACATTTATAATGTGTTTTTATGTGTTTGTGATTGCCTCCCATTATATCCTATGCGGTTTGAGTTCAGTTCGTCGAACGTTCGCCGAACTGAACTCGAACGAGACCTCCGTTCTACGAACCGAACTCGAGCCAAACCATGGCTGGTTCGCTCATCTCTAGTAGGGAGGAGACAGGTTGTGGATGGCTTTGTATGTCACGGTTAGGGTTTTGAACTGGAGTCATTGGGCAATGGAAAGCCAGTGAAGGGATTAGCAGAGAGGAGAGGTCGGGGAGTAGCGGTGGGACAGGTAGATTTGCCAGGCAGCATAGTGTAGAATATATTGTAGGGCTGCGAGACTGTTAGAAGGGAGGCCACAGAGCAGGAGGTTGCAATAATCCAGGCGGGAGATAATAAGGGCATGTACTAGGGTTTTTGAAGTTTCTTAACAATTCTTAATATCAGACTTTCACCTGGGATAGTAAAGCATAACTAGAGGAGATATAAAGGAAGTTGTGGTACGCAAACTTTGAAACAAAATAAGCCCAAATTTTCTATTTGCTTCATTTGAGCAGAATAGTAATTTGAATGAGATGAGGCCCTTAGGGTTCGTGTTTTAAGAAGTAGGTTTAATGGTTAATGTTATTTTAAAAGTTTTGCACAACTCAGTAGTAGAGGCTATTATTGAGCGGGAACTACCATGCTCAGGTGCTCAGTACTCGTAACTAGTGATGAGCGGACACTACCATGCTTGGGTGCTCAGTACTAGTAACTAGAGATGAGTGAGCACTACCATGCTTGAGTGTTCAGTACTCGTAACTAGTGATGAGTGAGCACTACCATGCTCAGGTGCTCAGTACTCATAAGTAGTGATGAGCGGGCACTACCATGCTTGCGTACTCTGTACTCATAACTAGTGATGAGCGGGCACTACCATGCTCGGGTGCTCAGTACTCGTAACTAGTGATGAGCAGACACTACCATGTTCGGGTGCTCAGTACTCGTACCTATTGATGAGCGGACACTACCATGCTCGGGTGCTCAATACTCGTAACTAGTGATGAGTGAGCACTACCATGCTCGGGTGTTCAATACTCGTAACTAGTGATGAGTGAGCACTACCATGCTCAGGTGCTCAGTACTCATAAGTAGTGATGAGCGGGCACTACCATGCTTGCGTACTCTGTACTCGTAACTAGTGATGAGCGAACACTACCATGCTCAGGTGCTCAGTTCTCGTAACTAGTGATGAGCGAGCACTACCAAGGTTGGATGCTCAGTGCTCGTAACTAGTGATGAGTGGGCACTACCATGCTCGGGTGCTCTGTACTCGTAGTGATGAGTGGGCACTACCATGCTCAGGTGCTCTGTACTCGTAACTAGTGATGAGTGGCCACTACCATGCTCAGGTGCTCAGTACTTGTAACTTGTGATGAGCGAGCACTACCATGCTCGGGTGCTCGGTACTCATAACTAGTGATGAGTGGGCACTACCATGCTCGGGTGATCAATAATGTACAATTAAAACTGTGATTACATTTGGTATAATAAAAGCTCTATCTGTCCTGTAAAAAAAAATAAAACAGTACCTAGCAGACCCAGGACCTGCCTCTCATGGTAGCAAGTGGTGTGCAGCTCCTCCTGTGTCCTGTTACCCTGTTAACTGCCTTTCAAACTCTGAAAGTGGTACTAACTGCATGTTGGTATGAAGGAGCGTCATTCTATACACCGGTCAATAACCCCAATGGGAGTCTGTTGAAGACTTTCATGCCTGTGATCATGGAGCTCCTTTGAAGCCCAGCTTCTGCCCAGGCTTCAAAGGAGAGTGTGATTTTTACTGTGCACAGAACAAACAATCAAATAATATCAGGTTCAAATACCATATGGGGACTAATAAATACCTTAAAAAGTAAAACATAATTTTGAAAAAATTTAAAAAAACTAATATTTTGAATCAACCCTATTAAACCTTTTAAAAATATAAAGATATATAAAAGAAAAATAAAGATAATACCATTTAAAAATAAAATACACCAAAAAGTGTCCAGAAAAGTGTGATCTATCAAAAAATATAATTAACTAAACCGATTGGTGAACACCGTAAACAGAAAAAAATAAAAAATGCCAAAATGTGCAGGATTTTTTTCATCATCACCACATTATCAAAATAAAATAATATTTTTTTTACAACAATAGGAAGAGGAATGGAATTAACGTATAAACCTATGGACAGAATAGTTTTCTAGAATATCCATAATTAAATGTATAAAACATTTTGAGAAATCAAAGTAACTCACTAAAATCAATTTTGGTTGTCGTACCAAATTTGTATCATTTATGATCCTTTACAATATTTGATTAATTTTCTTACTTCTGCAGATTCACCAATTGGAGTTCACATCAAAGTGAAAAAGGGACGTGAATTTAATGAATTGATCTGTGATTTCCTAAGCAGCCGACCTGACGTAACTCACTACACCTGGAGGAAGGATGGAACCACTTTGAGTGAAACAATGAAGAACCTTATTGTAGGCAACGATGAAGAAAGCTCTGGGCAATACTCATGTATCGCGCACAACACTGTTGGAAATTCCACTTCTGAAGAAATCTTTTATAAGGGTAAGTGTCCTGGAATCAGAAGACAATTTCTGCAAAGTTTTTGTTACCGGTTATATCAACAAAATCAAGACTTTCTAAGAACACTGCAAAAAGGGAATGGAATTTATTTTTGGCTGGGGTCACTCTCCGCCAAACTTGATCCAACCATGAAAATTTCCACAATGTGCCATCAATACTTTGTTTTCCATCAATGTTTAGATGGGTTTCTCCGGTTTTCTGGTTTGATCTCACTTTCCATGCAGGGTCGGACTGTGGTGTCTGGGGCCCAGAGAGGGAAATGACTGTAGGGGCCCACCCTTAAGCTATATGCATATACTTGTTAGCCGTTATCCTGTGAGAGAATACAGTCCATTTTGTTCCTATATCAAACATCTTGTCTTAAAACTGAATGATGTCGTAGGGCTAAGCTAACACTGATGGGCTGAGAAGTTTCACATTTCTACCCACACCCCTGTTTCTCTTATTATTGCATAATTCCAAGAAGTTATTTCTTTGTTTGGGGTACTATATAAACTGGTCACATGATGTTATATAGCAGAATCATTTGGTACACAACAAAGCGTGTGTGCTGTATTTATTTCCTATGCACTTGTAAAACAAATCTTATTATTATTTTGGAGTTCCATTGGCATAGAAGGAGTGTATTTTTCACACAATAGTGGATTTCCAGTCTAGTTCATCAAAATATGAGATTGGTTAATCCAAAAGATAAATACGATAAGGAGAAAAACAAATTAAATACCAAAATTGCTTTTTTTTTTATCTAAACACCAACCCCTAAAAATACTATTCAAAGAGAAGCAAGCATTATATGTATCTCAAAGACGGTAACATTAAAACCCAAGGCTCAACACTAGAGATGAGCAAAGATGGCAGAATTTGAATTTGGCTGTTTTTGAAAATTTTCATGGAAAATTTGATCTGCATAGAAATTATTCTCAGTGAAATTGATTTCCCTTGTCATAATCTCCAAGACTGTAGAGCATAAAAAACATTTGATGTAAAATAGAAGTAAAATTAAAATACTTTTACCCATCTTACTTATTACTAGAGATGAGTGGTTGCGTGGAGGTTTGGTTCACCGGCAGCCAAGGAGCCGAGCCCCCACTGGCTCGAACTTTACCTGAACCCCGGAGCAAGTAACTGATTGGCAATTTGGGTCTCCGTCCACAAACAGCCAGCCAGAAGCAGATCACATCCGGTGGAGGGTGGACTTTTTCAAACAATTTTTTGGGTTGCACACTACATGCAATCGTGCTGATGTTACCCAGAGTGTGAGCCGTTCAAATACTGCAAGCGGCTTTCACAGGGTGGAGAACCAAGTGTACCTGAGAACAGCGCTTCCTACGTGAGTGACGTTCACACGTAAAGCATCCGAACCCTGAACCTGAACCTTGATTTTTTAAGTTTTTGTTTAATACGAAAATTGAACCTCAGGTTCGCTCATTTCTCCTTATTACCTCCCTAGTCCCTCCACTCTATCCGGCACCCATCTGGACCTCGCCACATCTTTTTATCACAGAAAGAACACTTAATGCCTATGCCTCCTCACTTTAGGTGGAACATCTGTCTCTGACAAGGTCCAGAGGATTCTGTGCAGGCACACTTAAGGCTGCTTTACATGCAACGACATCGCTAACGAGATGTCATTGGGGTCACAGAATTTGTGACGCATGTCCAGCCTCGTTAGCGACGTTGTTGCATGTGAAACGCAGAAGTGACCATTAACGATCAAAATTACTCACCTTATCGTTAATCGTCGATGCTTTGTTCCTTTCCCGAATATCGTTGCTGTTGCAGGACGCAGGTTGTTCGTCATTCCTGCGGCAGCACACATCGCTATGTGTGACACCGCAGGAACGAGGAACAACATCGTACCTGCGGCCGCCCGCAATGAGGAAGGAAGGAGGTGGGCGGGATATTCCGCCCGCTCACCTCCGCCCCTCCGCTTCTATTGGACGGCTGCCTTGTGACGTTGCTGTGACACCGCACGAACCACCCCCTTAGAAAGAAGGCGGTTCGCCGGCCACAGCGACGTCGCAGGGAAGGTAAGTATGTGTGACGGGTGTTAAAGATGTTGTGCGCCACGGGCAGCGATTCGCCCGTGACGGACAACTGACGGGGGCAGGTACGCTTGCTAGTGATATCGATACCGATATCGCAGCGTGTAAAGTGGCCTTTAGGCTATGTGCCGACAAAACAATTTACCCTCAGATTTTGCCGTGGAAAACCCTCTGGACTTTCTAGATAAATCCGCAGGTTCTAGCAAGTACAGACACTCCCCATGTTACCCTATGGGATTTGGGGAGTGCTGTATTAATGCTGCGGTATGTGCGGCTGCGGAAAATGCTGCGGATCTCCTGTAGCCGCATGTAACTGAATGTCAATTATTCATTCGGAACTATCTGCGGAATTCTCACTCCTCTACTCTGGAGATACATGGCGGGAATTCCGCCTGAGTTCTGCATTGAATCAGCAGCATTTTTTTTGCATGTTTACCACAACAACTCCGCAGATATACTGCAGCAATGGATAGCTGCGGATTCAGGGGAGTAGCTGCGGTAAACCTGCGGACATACCTGTGGAAATATCCGCGGGTACATGGCCTTAAGCTGGGTTCACACTAAGCGACAGCGACAACGACATCGCTGTTACGTCACCATTTTCGGTGACGTAACAGCGACCTTGTAAGTTGCTGTTATGATCGCTGCTTAGCTGTCAAACACAGCAGAAGCAGCGATCATAACGTCGCTGTGCTACATGTGCAGAGAGCAGGGAGCCGCGCTTAGCGCTGGCTCCTTGCTCTCCTAGGTACAGTACACATCGGGTTAATTAACCCGATGTGTGCTGCAGCTACATGTCACAGTGCAGAGAGCAGGGAGCCGCGCGCACTGCTTAGCGCTGGCTCCTTGCTCTCCTTGCTACAGTATACATCGGGTTAATTACCCGATGTGTACTGCAGCCACATGTGCACAGAGCAGGAGCCGGCACTGGCAGCAAGAGCGGAGGCTGGTAACGAAGGTAAATATCGGGTAACCAGGTAAAGGTCTTCCCTTGTTTACCCGATGTTTACGCTGGTTACAGCTTTCCGCAGCTGCCAGACGCCGGCTCCTACCCCGGCTCGCTTCATTTCGTCGCTCTCTCGCTGTCACACACAGCGATGTGTGTGTCACAGCGGGAGAGTGACGACCAAAAAATGAAGCTGGACATTCAGCAACGACCGGCGACCTCACAGCAGGGGCCAGGTCGTTGCTGGATGTCACACACAGCGACAGCGACGGGACATCGCTGCAACATCACAGAAAATGGTGACGTAGCAGCGACGTCGTTGTTGTTGTCGCTGTGTGTGACACCAGTTTTAGAGTTTCAAGGTCACAGAAACCCAAAGTACGCCGTGACCTTGGACATAAATCCACAAAATCAGCCTGGGTCTTATCACAACTTGAAGTCCAAGCTCAGCATGAAGAGACTCAGGGATTTCAGTGGTCATGGCAGTGATAAGAAGATACAAAGAGGACAGGACTAGAGATGAGCAAACCTTTGGAAGTTCAGTTCAGCAGGAACAGTCGAACCTTAAAGTTAAACTTGTGACCATAAGTTGATCCAAACCTCAATGGAAGTCTGTAATTGGGCAGTTTGTGGCTCCACCCACATGTGAAGCCAAAAGCAGAACACTTCCGGCTGAGGATGGGGGGATTCAGTTTTTTTGTGTGCACACTACATCCGATCACGCTAATTTTACCCCTAGTGTGAGCCATTTAAACAATGCACACGGATTGCACAGGGCTGAGCACCACTCACACCCAAGCACAGCACTGTTGCTTGAGTGGTTTTCAGTCGTAAGTCACTCGAACTTCAAACACGAACTTTGATGTTTTGGTAGTCAGTTTCCGAACCCAAACTCCGAACATCGAACCTCAATTTTTCTCATCTCTAGACAGAAAACATGATAGTAACAATCATAGGGGCCACATAGGTGAGCAAGAAGGGGACCAAAAGTGTTTTTGAATTTTGCAACCTTTTGATGGCCTTTAAAGGATCAGAAAAATGGCAGCCAGTGATCACAATTTTGCTGAATCCAGATTTTCATAATATTGGATTAGAATTCAATTTTACTTAAGTATCTTTGATCATCACTATTCTGCAAACAAAATAAAAAAAATAATAAAAAAAAAGAAATACAGCTTGATAAAAAGAATAAGAAAAAAATAGTGGTCCTGAAATAAACAATATAGGGCTTTCTCCAAAGTTTAGGATTTTTTTTTAGGTAATAAAAGTATTCAATTTTGGAATCACTATCATAGTACTAGCCAGAAAAAAAAATCATTGCTGTTAAAACAAACCGAAAAAAAATCAATGTTCGGAATTATTTTTGTTTTTTTCACCATTTCACCTTACTTTACCATTTGTCTGTACATTATTTAATAAAATTAATGGTTTAATTCAAAAGTACAATTTGTGTGACAAAAATAAACCCTGATGTGGCTGTAAAAAAAATTATAGATCTTGTAAAAAGAAGAGATAAAGGAAAGCACAAAAATTAAAACTGGCTGTATACTTAACTAAGTACTGTATTTTTCATTGTATAAGGCGCACTGGATTATAAGACTCACCCTAAATTTAAAGGAGAAAAATAGGAAAAAATAATGTTAAAATGAGGGTCCATCTTATAATTCTAGTGTGTCTTATAATATCTCACCAGGTGGAACGTCGGTGGTGGAGCAGCTCAGGAGACAGGGTCGGTGATGCTGCAGGCTCAGGGGAGGGGGTGTCGCGTCTCAAGAGGGTCAGTAGAAGGAGGGGCAGTGATACTGCGGGCTCGGGGGTGTCAAGGTGGCAGACATCATTGATCTGCCAGCGGACTGTGGGCTCCATTGAATTGCCTGTCGTTGACGAGATTGACTTCATGAAAATTGCTGCGGAGGTGGAATGTGCACAGATAATACTCTTCAGCCATTTTCTTGAAGTCCATTACATCAATTTATGCATAAGCAGCCTCCGCGTCCATTTTCTTGAAGTCATTCCGTGGTTGATTCAATGGAGCCCACAGCCCGCTATCAGATCAATGGCGCCTGCCGCATCAACAACTCTCCATCTTGTGACCCTCCTGAGCCGCTCCACTGCAGTGATACCCCCTCCGTTGAGCCCTCAGGATAACCAACCCAGCCTCCTGTGACCCCACTCCACCACCAACGCTCCGGTCAGCCATATCCGAATTATAAGCCCATTTTACACTCAGTTTTGAGGGAAAAAAGTGCGTCGTATAATCCAGAAAATACAGTAATTTAAAAATACTTGCTATAAAGTTAATTAGCCAATATGTGTTCCTTACAGACTCCTCTTTTTTGCTTTCTTACAGGTGAAAAATTGGATTTAGCACTAATTTTGGGGTCAGTTGCCGGAGTCTTCCTTCTACTTTTTTTAATTTTGATCATCTATTTTTGTCTGAGGTAATAGAAAGTAATATTAAGAACTTAATTACCACTGTTTAAATGCAAGTCAAGGAATGTTTGTAAGCCGTAAGCCCATGCGCTCAACTTTACTGGAAAAAGGCAATTACAGTGCCTTGCGAAAGTATTCGGCCCCCTTGAATTTTTCAACCTTTTCCCACATTTCAGGCTTCAAACATAAAGATAAAGAATATAATGTTCTGGTGAAGAATCAACAACAAGTGGACACAATTGTGAAGTTGAACGAAATGTATTGCTTATTTTAAACTTTTTTAAAGAATAATAAACTGAAAATTGGGGCGTGCAATATTATTCATCCCCTTTACTTTCAGTGCAGCAAACTCCCTCCAGAAGTTCATTGAGGATCTCTGAATGATCCAATGTTGTCCTAAATAACTGATGATGATAAATATAAGCCCCTGTGTGTAATCAAGTCTCCGTATAAATGCACCTGCTCTGTGATAGTCTCAGTGTTCTGTGTAAAGCACAGAGAGCATCATGAAGACCAAGGAACACAACAGGCAGGTCCGTGATACTGTTGTGGAGAAGTTTAAAGTTGGTTGCAAAAAGATTTTTAAAACTTTAAACATCCCAAGAAGCACTGTGCAAGCGATCATATTGAAATGGAAGGAGAATCATACCACTGCAAATCTACCAAGACCCGGCCGTCCATCCAAACTTTCATCTCAAACAAGGAGAAGAATGATCAGAGATGCAGCCAAGAGGCCCATGATCACTCTGGATGAACTGCAGAGATCTACAGCTGAGGTGGGAGGGTCTGTCCATAGGACAACAATCAGTCATACACTGCACAAATCTGGCACAAATCTGGCACAAATCTGGCCTTTATGGAAGAGTGGCAAGAAGAAAGCCATTTCTCAAAGATATCAAAGAAAAAGTGTCATTTAAAGTTTGCCACAAGCCACCTGGGTGACACCAAACATGGGAAGAAGGTGCGCTGATCAGAGGAAACCAAAATCAAACTATTTGGGCACAATGCCAAACGATATGTTTGGCGTAAAAGCAACACAGCTCATCACCCTGAACACACATCCCCACTGTCAAACATGCTGGTGGCAGCATCATGGTTTGGTCCTGCTTTTCTTCAGCAGGGACAGGAAAGATGGTTAAAATTTATGGGAAGATGGATGGAGCCAAATACAGGAGCATTCTTGAAGAAAACCTGTTGGAGTCTGCAAAAGACCTGAGACTGGGACAGAGATTTGTCTTCCAACAAGATAATGATCCCAAACATAAAGCAACATCTACAAGGAAATGGTTCACAAATAAATGCATCCAGGTGTTAGAATGGCCAAGGCACAGTCCAGACCATCTACTGTATTTTTTGTTTTATGAGATGCACCGGATTATAAGACGCACCCCAAATTTAGAGAAAAAAAAGGGGTCCATCTTCTAATTTGGTGGTGTCTTATTGGGGGGGGGCAGCGGTGGTGGAGCCGTGTAACAGGAGGCAGGGATGGTGCTGGCTGTGGTGTGGATGCCGTACTGGCTGTGTGCTGCAGGGCGGTGTGGCGGGTGTCACAGATGCTCTGTGAGTGGTGTGGGCTTAAAAGAAATGGCACCTGGAGTCAGGAGAGAGGACCCTGCCCATGAGGGTTCACAATCTACAAGGAAGGGGTGAGGGTACAGGAGTAGAGAGGACCCTGCCCACGAGGGCTTACAGTCTACAGGGGATGAGTGAGGGTACAGGAGGAGAGAGGACCCTGCCCATGAGGGCTCAAAGTCTACAGAGGATGAGTGAGGGTGTAGGAGGAGAGAGGACCCTGCCCATGAGGGCTCAAAGTCTACAGAGGATGAGTGAGGGTGTAGGAGGAGAGAGGACCCTGCCCATGAGGGCTCAAAGTCTACAGGGAATTGGTGAGAGCACAGGAGGAAAGAGGAACCTGCCAACAAGGGCTCAGAGTCTACAGGGAAGGTGTGAGGGTACAGAAGGAGAGAGGACCCTGCCCATGAGGGTTCACAAGGGTGAGGGTACAGGAGTAGAGAGGACCCTGCCCATGAGGGCTCACAGACTACAGAAAATCACAGAAGAAGTGCCTCAGCTTTACAACAATCCATAGCTTACTTGTGATCAGGCTGCCATGGGTGGGTGTTTGGCACTTAAATGAACACCTGGGCCTGATTACAGCTTTCAGTGATTGACACACACATTTCAGAGGTTAACAGTAGCAGGGATCGGCGGTAGTAGTGACAATTGAGTTCAGGTAAAGGTAGATTCCAGCTATATAATGTAGCCGGCATCTGCCCTGTTTGGAGTAGACTGATCTTCGGAACCATCCTTTAAACTCACTGACTACGTCATGAAATGTTACATACATTTTACGTTGTTTCCTTTATTTCTGCATAAAGTGTAAAACCTTTAGATTCCATATTTTCAATTTTATTATTTTTTATAGACAAAACAAGAAGTCTGCTAGTCCGACCTCTCCAATTCATGGAACAGTATCACACAGGATTCCTTACCATGTGAGTGTTTTTGCATGGCCAATGTTTACATACATTTACTCTGCATGCCATTGTGAATATATTGGCTTCAAATATCTGCTCAACTCAATCTGTGCTGATGTTCGGTAATTCCAATGAAAGTTGAAATAAAAATAAATAAAATATAAAATATTTATAAATAAATATAATATTTTTATTTTGAGAGGTTATTTTTTTTAAAAAATCTTTATTTATCAAAAATAAATCTTTTGTTGCATTGTTTTTCTCTAGGAAACGGTCAATAATAAAGATGACAACCTATATGGAAACATCCAAAGTAATCACCAAGCAAAACCATCTTCCATAAGATTGGAGTGAGTTTATTTTTGAACCTGTTGATTTATTTCACTTTATTAGGTTTCAAAAACTTCACTTATTCTATTAAAACATGCCACCGATAATAGTGACAAGTAACATTGGCCTAATGAAGCCTTGGCCCAACTGAAAACATAGACTGAAAATCATTCTTTGGCAACATTTCCTTTTCACATATACCTCTATAAGTGGCCAGAAAGCAACATTTTAAAAGGTATTTTTGAAGGAACAGACTCTTTCACTTAACCTTACATTTGTGCTAGTTTCTCGAGAAAATTTGAACAATATTGTTCCACAATGTTTCCCAACCCAAGTGTGTTTTGCGGGTCCTTCAAGGATAGGCAAAACTGTTTTGATCTTGTTTTGCCAGTAAGACTTTATCAGTAGTGAAGGCAAGAGTAGAAGTTCAAACAACAATTAGAAAAGGAAGTGGCAGGTTCCTGAGAAAAAATTACATCAATAAGTCCTGGATTAAAATGTCTGCGAATAGCAATGGTCTATCAATAGCAAGCATTGAGTATGCAGTTCCACTTGGACATTGGTACCTTGCATGTCTCCAAACTGTTTGTTGCATAAAAAAACAGCAGTAGTGGCACACTGTGTAACGCTAATGGGGGTGGACCCACTGTTCCACGGGTCGGGCTTACCCAGGAGGGGCATGGCTAAGTGTCACCTGGATCTTCACTATACTCTCTTGTCGTGAGACTAGGCTAGGCTGTTGGTAGACACCAGGTACTACTCCAGGGCAGTCCCTGGAATTGCAGCTGCTGACCAGAGGGTCAGAGACATGGGAATGAGGTAGAGGAAGGCAAGATTCAGGCATAGTCAGAAAGTCCAAGATCGGGGCAGGCAGCACAGGATTGGTGTACAAAAAAGCCGATGTCAGGAGTGGAGAGATCAGACAGGAAAACTGGCCAGGTCAGGAGAATCAATGCTAATAAATGCAAAAAAGGAACTAGCAGACAAGAAATTAGGTTTCAACGTTCAGGTGAAGAATGGAGAGTGGAGTTACCTGATATTTCACCGGGTAGCAGGGGCATGATTAAGTGTCTAACAGCTTTTTACTATACCTTCTGGTTGTGAGAATAGGCTGGGCTGTTGGTAGACACCAGGTACTACACCAGGGCAGTCCCTCGAATTGCAGCTGCTGACCAGAGGGTCAGAGACATGAGGATGAGGTACAAGAACACAAGACTCAGGCATAGTCAGAAGGTCCAAGTTCAGGGCAGGCAGCACAGGATTGGTGTACAAAGCCGAAGTCAGAAGTGGAGAGATCAGACAGGAAAACAGGCCAGGTCAGGAGAATCAATGCTAATAAATGCAAAAATGGGACTAGCAGAAAAGCAACTAGGAACCAACGTTCAGGTGAGGAATGGAGGGTGGAGTTACCTGATATATCACCTGGTAGCAGGAGCATGGTTAAGTGTACAAAGCCGAGGTCAACATTCAAGCAAGGAATGTAGGGTGGAGGGTGGAGTCACCTGATATATCACCTGCTAGGCTGGGAAAGCAAATATCTGCAGGACAGGGATGATTCAAGTTCCTACTCAATCATGTACTCAGTATAGTCTCAACTTTTTGAAATCCCAATGGTCATACACAGTAGTTTGTTTGTATTTAATGAAAGAACCCTACCTTCATTATGGAGCTGTGTTTGGTATTTCTGCTTAGTTGGAGCTCTGTCCAATTTTCTTAAGTTTTACTGGCTGAATTATCAAATGCAACATCCGCTTCATACAAAATCCATGTCTGGTATTTCATGCAAATGGGATAAAATAATCCATCAGTACCTGTGATCATATAATGTGTATTGATCCCACCTATCATATCATGAAGGCAAATTCTGCCAAGATTCTATTCGCAAATTAAGAGATAGTATATAAATACCACAAACAACTATCTTACAATCAGTAGAGCATCTATACGTCTTTTCTTTTTGGCATACACATGCTTAGCCTCATGGAAAAAACTGTTGGCCGAAAATTATATTGGATTAAATCTAAGCCTCTGTTATTTTTATTGTAGGTATATGGTCAATGTAAACATTGACGAAAACCATGCAATATACTGCAACAGTGACGTAAGTAATTGTATATCTAATTTGAAATTCACTTAAATCTGTTCCCTAAGGGTGACCATTAGTTATGATCGAGCCATCAGATGAGCAGGTTGGAAGCTCGGATGAGCTTAAATTGACTCTAGTACTGTGTGTAATGGAAGATGACATCTTCGGTGCCAACCGATTTTTTTCTACCAACTTATTGACTTGCATGGCCAAGCACGATCTGAATTACGGATGCAAGTCATTTTTCTTTGGACAGATTCGGCCCAAGCAAAAAATCAGACATGTGCAAAGCCCATAGAATAATATTGGTCTGAGGGCGTTCCGATAGTTTGTCGGAGGATAACACTTGGACCAAAAATATGATGGTGTGCCCCTAGCCTTACAGACATGGTGAAACCAAACATATATTTTTTTTTTATTTACTTACTAATCTACTTATGGATTGTTATAAATTAATACAAACTCCGCCATTTAAACTTTGAACTTCTTTTAGGTTCCAAAATGGAAGCAGGAACCAGTGAATTCATGCAGGCATGGATAGGTGTAAAACCCAAGTGTCATGATTTACTCCTGGTTCAATTGCTGTTGAGCCTTTGTTAGTTTCACATCTCTGATACAGGTCACGTTACGGGTTAATCCTTCCTGCCTCGTTCTGGAGGTCAGGCCACTATATTATGGCATTGCATCTCTGGAACTATGCCAGTGATATTTCTGGCTCTGCTTGTGAGTGAACTGTTGTCTGCCCTGCCCCTCCTGACCTCCGTGTTCACCTGACCTATTGTTGACCTAAAATCTCTGTTCCCATCCTGTCTGTGTCTCTCCTGCTGTCTCCCTTCAGTTCCCTGCTTGTTTGTCTCCCTGTTCATTCCTCGTCTGCATACCTTGATTCAGTTCCTGTCCTCTTCCCATTCTTCCCCGCTTCTGAATTCTGACTTCCTGGCTATCGACTCCTTGCTTCCACCTGACTATGCTTTGACTTTGCCCCTGTGTATTTACGAGACCTCATGTTGTGATCCGGCGTCCTGATGATTCTACTGCCATCTGGTGGGCTTGACTAGTATTACCTCTGCTAGGGAATACTCTGCTCATACCTTTTCTCCATTCTACTGCCCTCTAGTGGTTTACCTGCTAACTATCTTCTCAGGTAGTTTCAGGAATCTTATCTGTACCACATTATTGCCCTGTAGCCCTGTACTGCTTTTGGACATCCTAGAGTACAGCGTGACACCAAGTTTATTTCACTCATTAAAACATCCGTATTGGCTCCAACAGACCTGAAAAGTTAGAAAAACCCAACGCCTTTTGCGGAAAAAACTGTGCCTTATTCATGGATAGATAATTCTTCTGAGAGTTGGCTATCTTTGAATAAGGCATCATTTTTTTCCCCGAAACGCGTTACATTTTTTAACTTATTAGAGCTGTTGGAGCTAGTGTGGATATTTTAATGTGTTAAATAAACTTAAGAGTTATCAAAAAGCCATTAAGAGAGCAGGGAAACAACGGCACATATCATCAGGTTCCAGAAGACAAGTTCTTTATTAATTCCAGAGGTGCAGCTAAAAAGCAGGAGGAGACCTGGGTGCGGGTTCCCTCAGGACGACGGCCATTTCGTGCTAAACAGCACTTCTACGGGTCCATGGTGGACCCGTAAAAGTGCTCCTGGAATCCTGATTTTTATTTATCTGCACCTTTTGGAATTAATAAAGAACTTGTCTTCTGGAACCTGATGGTATGGGCCGTTGTTTCCTTGCACTCTTGATTAGAGATGAGCGAACCAGCCGCAGTTCGGCTCGAGTTCGGTTTGTCGAACGGAGGTCTCGTTTGAGTTCAGTTCGGCGAACGTTCGACGAACCGAACTCGAACCAATAGGATATAATGGGAGGCAATCACAAACACATAAAAACGCATTATAAATGTACACATACAGTTAATAAACATTGCCATAACATTTACCGGTCCCCGCGATCCCTCCTGCACTCTGTCTCCTGCCGTTATTTCATCCGATGATCGCTGAATCCTCCCGGTGACCAGCACTGCCAGCAGTGATGCAGGACCTATCGTGACGTCAAAATAGCCATGTGACCAGTCACGTGGCTATTATCTCATTGGCTACAGACTGGTCACATGACTATGACGCGTCATATAGGACCTGTCAATGCACTCTCCGGTACACGGTGCACATTTGTGTACCGGCGACATGCTCTAGCACACGGTCGACTCCCTGTTCCGTTAGGAACCAGCTGACACAGCCGGTCATTAACGGAGATCACCGTTGCCATAACAACGCAGTTAGCAAAGACGTCACCGCTAACTGCGGCTCCGGGAATTACATGATCGGAGCACCGTTGCTATGGTAACGCGTCTGTCAGCGTTACCGCTGTTACCGCTGACAGCCAGCAGCACTGATCACTCACGGAGTGAAGGCTGCACGCTGCTTCCCGTGCAGCCTTCACGGAGTGAAGGCTGCACGGGAAGCAGCGTCTTCCCCCATGCAGCAGTGATGGAGCAGAGCTGCATTTGTTGAACGAGAAAGACAGAAGACCATGGATCGTGGAGGGCTGACAGGGGGTAATAAAGATGGAGTCTCTAATGTGTCTGTGTATTTATTTCTATTAAAGTATTTTTTCTCTGTGTGGTGTCTTTTTTTTAACCCTTTATTGGAGATTCTTAATGGCCGGGTCAGACGTGCCTGACATTAAGAATCTCTGGCTTAATACTAGCTAGTAAAACAAAGCTAGTATTAACTCATTATTACCCAACAAGCCACCCAGCTTCAGGGCTGTTGGAAGAGTTGGATACAGCGCCAGATGATGGCGCTTCTATGAAAGCGCCATTTTCTGGGGTGGCTGCGGACTGCAATTCGCAGCAGAGGCGCCCAGAAACCTCGGGCTAACCTGTGCTGCGGATTCCAATCCCCAGCTGCCTAGTTGTACCTGGCTGGGCACAAAAATGTGGCGAAGCCCACGTCATTTGTTTTTTAATTATTTCATGAAATAAGTGAAATAATTAAAAAAAAACGGGCTTCCCTATATTTTTGGTTCCCAGACGGGTACAAATAAGCAACTGGGGGTTGGAGGCAGCCCGTGGCTGCCTGCTGTACCTGGCTAGCATACAAAAATATGGCGAAGCCCACGTCATTTTTTTGGTGGGCAAAAAACTTCTGCATACAGTCCTGGATGGAGTATGCTGAGCCTTGTAGTTCTGCAGCTGCTGTCTGCTCTTCTCCATACAGACAGACAGCAGCTGCAGAACTACAAGGCTCATCATACTCCATCCAGGACTGTATGCAGAAGTTTTTTGCCCCCTGAAAAAATTATGTGGGCTTCGCCATATTTTTGTATGCTAGCCAGGTACAGCAGGCAGGTACGGCTGCCCCCAACCCCCAGTTACCTATTTGTACCCGGCTGGGAACCAAAAATAAAGGAAAGCCCTTTTTTTATTATTTCATGAATTTCATGAAATAACTAGAAAACAAATGACGTAGGCTTCGCCCCATTTTTGTGTCCAGCCAGGTACAACTAGGCAGCTGGGGATTGGAATCCGCAGCACAGGTTGGCCTGAGCTTTCTGGGCCCCACTGCTGCGAATTGCAGTCTGCAGCCGCCTCAGAAAATGGCACTTTCATAGATGCGCCATCTTCTGGCGCTGTATCCAACTCTTCCAGCACCTGCCTGCTATACCTGGCTAGCATACAAAAATATGGCGAAGCTCACGTCCTTTTTTTTGTAGTTTTTTGGCAAAAAAAATAAAAAATGCTTCCCTGGATTTTCCATTGCCAGTGAAGGTAACACCAAGCAGTGGGGGTTAGCAGCCAGTAGCTGCTTGGATTACCCTTAGCTAGCAATACAAAAAATGCAGCGGGAGCCCATATATATTTTGTTTTAATTATTTATTTAAATAACTAAAAACAAAATGGGTTATTGGGCCTTCACAGCCTAAAAATAGCAGGCTGCAGGCACCCCAGACGTGGCGCATCCATTGGATGCGCCAATCCTGGCGCTTCACCCCAGCTCATCCCATGCAATGGTGCAGTGGCAAACGGGGTAATAAATCGGGTTGATACTAGCTGTAAGGTCACTTGCCATCAAGCCCAGCAGTTTGTGATGTCATGGCGTCTATTAGATACCCAACATCATAAACTGTCAGTACTAACAAAAAAAAAAATCGACAAAAGAAATTTATTTGAAAAAACAGTCCCCAAAACATTTCCTCTTTCACCAATTTATTGTAAGAAATAAAATAAAGGGGTCCCACGACGACTCTGGACCGTCTAGAATATGGGGGGGAGACACTCAGGGAACGTATCCCCCATTTTCTAGGAGTGCAGACCCTTCATGTGAGGAGTGTGGGTGCAATGAATCTGCACTCACTCTCCCCGGGTCCACAGCAGCAGAGTCCATGTCGTAATGGTTGCTACCAAAGCTGCAATGCCCTGCTCATGAGGTAAGGGCATGCCTAATCAGGAGAACTATTCTACATTTCCAAATATTGGTATTTGCTGATATTATTGCTATTCCACCTACTATATATTGGGGATAGAATCTTGGAGATGGAATACCCCTTTAAGTCCAGTTATCCAGCTGAATGAATACTTAACAACAGAGCTCGCTATTTAGATGTGTTTTCTTGTGGCGTATAACGGAGTCTCATGTTTGGTAGTCGTTCAGCAGGGAAACTATAAAAGCAAATCCCTCCATTTGGAAATGTAGTATATAGCTCTCCTGATCAATTATGTTCCTTACCTCATGAGCAGGGCATTGCAGTAATAATAATATTTTATTCGATTATATAGCGTTATTAATTCCATAGCGCTGTATGTCTTTGGAGTGTGGGAGGAAACCGGAGAACCCGGAGGAAACCCCCACAAACACGGGGAGAACATACAAACTCCTTTGCAGAGGGTGTCCTTGTTGGGAATTGAACCCAGGACTTCAGCGCTGCAAGACTGCAGTGCTAACCACTGAGCCACCGTGCCGCCCATTTAGCTTACAGATGCATAACCAGCACTCACTGTGTCTGAACACAGGAAGCTGAGCTGACAGCCGCTCTGTGCATGCGGCAGCGTCTATTGTGAAGGAGAGGGCCGTGGGGGGGATCAACGCTGCACAGGTACCGTGGGAAACCGGGGAACACCGGTGGGGTTATAGGGGGTGACCTGGCAGGGCCTGGTGAGGAGTTTTCTGTCGCATGTGTAATGGCACATGCGACAGAAATCAGAGGAGTAGGTTGAATGCGGCCGGCGCGCTGCTGTGCGCGCGGCCATCTTGGATTTCTGGAAGGGCATCAGTGGGGGCACTTTGGCGACAACGGGGGACCGGAGGGGACCGGGGAGGAGATTTATCATGTTTGTTCATGCCAGATGGGAGATAAATAATTTTTTACCGGCGCTGTCATTTACTGTAACATGATCATCGGTGTATGGTGTATACCTGTGATCACGTGAGCGGGGACCGGAAAAACCGTCCTGAATCATGATCTCCAGGGTCTCAGCTAGCCCTGAAACCCTGGAGATTTTCTGACGCCGGGGGGCGTTATTCACTTATTTCTGCTGCTGTTTATAAACAGCAGATCAGAATAAGGCTACATTAACACGACCGATCCATTTTTGCGGTCTGCAAAAAACAGTCCGTTTTTTTTCACGGGTGCATCCGTGTGGCATCCGTTTCCGTTCCGTAAACGGTCCGTATGTCATCTGTTTGTCATCCGTGTGCCTTCCGTTTTTTTTGTGTACTGCAAAAAAACTGAAGGAGGGTAAATACATAAATTTACCCAGGATCCATAGCTTCATCCTACATGAGGCGGTCACATGTTCACTCCAGTGCCATTTTCTACTGCTTTTCACAGCGTAGAGCGCTCTGGTGATTTTCTTGTGCTTGTACACTTCATATCAGTCTTTTCTGTCATTATAATGGCAGAAAGACACATAATGTCCCACTCTCCTGCATTTTGTAATTTTGCAGCCTTTGGTGCCTTTCATGTGGCACTAAGGGGTGCTTAGCTTTGTATTTAGCCAAAAAAATGAAAAAAAAAATGACGTAGGGTTCCCCCAATTTTTGTAGCCAGCTAGGGTAAAGCAGACGGCTGCAGCCTGCAGACCACAGCTGGCAACCTCACCTTGGCTGGTAATCCAAACCTGAGGGCACCCCACGCTGTTATTTTAAATTAAATAAATAATTAAAAAAAAAAAACACGTAGGGGTCCCCCCAAAATTGGATCACCAGCCAAGGTAAAGCAGACAGCTGGGGTCTGATATTCTCAGACTAGGGAGGTCCATGGTTATTGGACTCTCCCCAGCCTAAAAATAGCAGGCCGCAGCCGCCCCAGAATTGGCGCATCCATTAGATGTGCCAATCCTGGTGCTTCGCCCCAGCTCATCCCACGCCCTGGTGTGGTGGCAAACGGGGTAATATATGGGGTTAATACCAGATGTGTAATGTCACCTAGCATCAAGCCCTGGGGTTGGTAAGGTCAGGCGTCTATCAGATACCCGACATCACCAACCCAGTCAGTAATAAAAAAAAATAGACGACAAACACATTTTTATTTGAAAAAACACTCCCCAATACATTCCCTCTTCAACCAATTTATTAGAAAGAAAAACAAATCCAGGTCTGGTGTAATCCAAGGGGTTGCCATGACGATCCACACTGTCCCAGTCAATGAAGATTAGGATGTTCCCAATTGGCTGGGAGAGCAATGCAGTGACTTGAGCTAACATCAATGGGTCAGCCCAGGTCACTGCAGGGGATGACAAGTGCTGCTGTCAGCGAGGTACATTACCTGCGCTGATCTCCTGCACTGCTGACAGCACCTGTCACTGAGTTCAATAACCTTCACAGCCAAGTATCGAGAGAGGCCCGTGACGTCACCGCTAGTCAGTCTCGGGTCGGAAGCGAGAGAAGGTGATGTGACAAGCGGCGGCCATGGAGGACAGTGGCAGCGCTGAGGTCGGGACTTCATCACCGCAGGTAAGCCGAGCGGGACCATGTGTGCAGAGTGTAGGTGGGCGGAGCCATGTGTGCTGGCGGCGGAGTGCGAAGTGGGTGGCGCTGAGGACGTCAGTGTCGTGGACTGCTTGGCTGGGGACAGGTGAGTGTGAGTGTGAGTGTGTGTGTGTGTGTGTGTGTGTGTGTACATGCCGCGTGCAGGAGGGGGCGGAGTGAGCTGAGCGGGGAAGTGTGGGCTTCCTGCACGTAACTAGGATAAACATCGAGTTACTAACCAAAGCGCTTTGCTTGGATACCCGATGTTTATCTTGGTTACCAGCTTCTGGCAGGCTGCCAGTGATGGCTCCTGCACACTGTAGCTGTAAAAAGCCCTGCTTTTTGCTGCTAGAACCGTTCTCGAACGTATCTAGAACTATCGAGCTTTAGCAAAAAGCTCGAGTTCTAGTTCGATCTAGAACAGCCCACAAAATCACTCGAGCCGTGAACTGGAGAACCTCGAACCGCGCTCAACTCTACTCTTGATGGCTTTTTGAGAATTTGTCTTCTTTTACCAATGAGCACCCACGACCAGCGATCTATGTGGAGCAACCTGAACTATCCTCCTCCCTCTTGCCATCAGCGCGAGGCGCAGTGTGGTGGTGCAGGACCATTTTCTCTTTGTTGTTATTGAAACCTAAGATTTATACCTATTCATGTCTTCGTGAATTTTCTGCTTCCGGTTTGGATTTTCCAGCCCTAGCCAGAACGTCTCCGGGCGATTGCTGTGTTCAACTTTGAATTGAAAACTCATTGTGAGCTTGCTTTGTTTTTCTTTTTTTAGGTTCTGCATCCGTCAAATGAAGTTGAATATTCTGTTATCGCCCATGGACCCAATGATCAGGATCAAAATCCCCCTTCAAGGGTCAGACAATCAGAAGTGGAATACACAGTGGTGAAACGATAAAGAAGCTTTCTGCTTTGGAATATTAATTTGAGAACTTTACTTAGTGCAAAGAAGCTACAAAAAATTCTAATCTCCTTGAAGGACCCAACGTAACCACGCATTAAACAAATAAAAAATGCAGATTAAAACAACGGTTCCAGCAGCGTGATTAGCCTATTTTTAATATCAGAGGAAAAACACCTTTACCAATACAGTTTTCAAATGTACATACCGTGATTGATGAAAAAATAAGGTCTACATATTTTTTTATGTAATTTATATACTTGCATGATATATTAAAGATTATCATTCACATTTACAAAAATGTTTATTTACAGCACTTTACCCATATTTGAGGACACATTTTTGAGTATTAACCCCTTCACGACCGGCCGATTTTTCGCTTTGCGTTTTATTTTTTGCCATTCTTTTTCTGAGAGACGTAACTTTTTTATTTTTCAGTCAATATGGTCATGTGAGGGCTCATTTTTTGCGGAACGAGCTGTACTTTTAAATGAAACCCTCAGTTTTACCATATGGTGTACTGGAAAACATGAAAAAAATTCCAAATGCAGAAAAATTGCAAAAAAAGTGCGATAGCACTATGGTTTTTGAGATATTTTATTCACTGTGTTCACTATATGGTAAAACTGATGTGTGGGTGTGATGCCTCAAGTCAGTGCGAGTTCGTAGACACCAAACATGTATAGGTTTACTTTTATATAAGGGGTTAAAAAAAAAAATCGGAAGTTTGTCCGAAAAAAGTGGCGCACGTTTTACGCCATATTCCGTGACCTGTAGCGTTCTCATTTTTCAGGATCTATGGCTCAGTGACGGGTTATTTTTTGCGTCTCGAGCTGACGTTTTTAACGGTACCATTTTTGCGCAGATGCTATGTTTTGATCGCTTCTTATTGCATTTTGCGCAAAAGTTGTGGCGCCAAAAAAATGTCGTTTTGGCGTTTGGAATTTTTTTGCCGCTACGCCGTATACTGATCAGATTAATTGATTTTATATTTTGATAGATCGGGCGTTTCTGAACGCGGCGATACCAAATGTGTGTGTATTTTTTATTTTTTTAACCCTTTAATTTTCAATGGGGCGAATGGGGGGTGATTTGAACTTTTAGGTTTTTTTGTTTTTTTTAATTTTTTAAAACTTTTTTTTTAACTTTTTTTTTTATTTTACTAGTCCCCCTAGGGGGCTATTGTGATCAGCACTCTGATCGCTCTGCAGTATCTGCTGATCACAGCTACACGGCTGTAAACAGCAGATACGCTCTCTTTCTCTTTTGCTGTGCCCCCGGCACAGCGAAAGTGAAAGCAAGTCAGGTGTAGTACAGGAGTCATCACATGACCCTGTGCTACCATGACAACTATCGGGAGTCACGTGATCGCGTCACGTGACTTCCGGGATCGGGCGGTAAGTAAGATTTTACCGTGATCACGCTTATAATGGCGCTGTCACATATTGACAGCGCCATATAAGGGGTTAAACGGCATGAGCAGATAACGATTCTGCTCGTGCCTAGCAGGCACACATCTCAGCTGTGAAAATCAGCTGAGATGTGCGCCGATCGCGGCATGCTGCCGCCGGCAGACCGCGGGCAGTAAGGTTATGACCGCAGGGACGTAATTTTACGGCCCGCGGTCGTGAAGGGGTACGTTAAAAAAGAAAATAAAAAACAAAAAAATGAATGGAACATACAGCGGGTGAAATAAGTATTGAACACATCACCAATTTTGTTAGTAAATATATTTCCAAATATGATATTAACATGAATTTCTCACAAAATGCTTGTAACAACCCATCCAATCCACACAGATAAAGAATCAAACGATAAATATCCACAATTTTAATGATGTTAAGTGGGATTTTCTAAGTGGGCAATCAGAAATATTCCAGAAATGTCCCAGAAGTGACCAGAAGGTGAGCGTTACCTCCTTAACTGTTTGTCACTTGCATTTTTCCCCTACACTTTTTCATATTCCCATATGTAAACCTTAAACTCACCATGTTCACCTATGCCCTCACAGTTTTTGCTCCACTCCTCCTCACTCTCCTTCGCTATCCCCCAACGCCAGCACTCGCCAAACAAATATTCATCTCCCCTTCCCTTTTACCTCCCCACCTGTCCTCATCTGCTGACCTGCTCCTAAATCTCAGGTCTCTCTTAATAACATGCAGATCATGCCGTCCACTCTCCTTCTCCCACCTGCTCTCTCTTTCTCTACTTCTCCTCACTGCTGGTGACATATCTCCCAATCCTGGACCTCCCCAGATGGGACACTCCTCTCTACCACCCCCCTATCGCTCCACCCTTACTAGTAACTACCGCAACCTCTCCAATATAAAGCCCATCCCCCTCTCACCCACTCCACCGCCCACTCTCTCTGGAGCGCTGTGGAATGCCCGTTCGGTCTGTAACAAACTACACATCATTCACGACCTCTTTACCTCTAGCAACCTATCCTTTCTGGGCATCACTGAAACATGGCTGACACCATCCAACACTGCCTCCCCTGCTGCGCTGTGCTACGGTGGCCTTCACTTCTCCCATACTCCTCGCCCTGGCAATAGACAAGGTGGAGGAGTGGGCCTCCTTCTTTCTAACAACTGCAGCTTTAATCCAATCCCACCCTTACCCTCCCTTGTCCTGCCTTCCTTTGAAGTGCACTCTGTCCGCATCTATTCTCCTTCCAACCTCCAAGTGGCCATCATATACAGACCCCCAGGCCCTACCACTTCCTTTATCGACCAGTTCTCTGCCTGGCTTCTACACTTTCTCTCTGCTGACATTCCCACTATCATCATGGGTGACTTCAACATCCCCACTGACACCCGCCAGTCAGCAGCCTCCAAACTACTCTCCCTTGCTTCATCTTTTGGTCTATCTCAGTGGTCCACCTCTGCCACCCATAAAGATGGACACACATTAGACCTTATCTTCACCCGTCTCTGCTCTCTATCTAACCTCACTACCTCCCCTCTCCCCTTATCTGACCACCATCTATTGACCTTCTCTGCCCTGTCCTCCTCACCTGCCCCTCCTGTCCAGCACGTATCACACCCTCGCAGAAACCTCGCACACGTCAACATACACACCCTTTCTGACTCTATCCTACCACTGTCCTCCATATCTTCAGTGCACAACACAAACAGTGCCACCACTTTCTACAACGCCACTCTCACATCAGCTATTGATTCAGTTGCTCCTCTTGTGCATGGCAGAGTGAGACAAATCAATAGACAACCCTGGCACAACAGCCTCACTAAAAAACTGCGGCAAGTGTCTAGGGCTGCAGAGCGGTGCTGGAAGAAAACACACTCCCAGGAAGACTTCACCACATTCAAAAATGCAATTCACACATTTCGCTTGGCCCTTACCTCGGCTAAACAGGAATACTTCAGAAACCTCATATCCTCTTTAACACACAACCCCAAACAGCTATTCAATACTTTCAACTCCCTCCTTCGCCCACCACTGCCCCCTCCAACCTCCCTCATTTCCGCAGAAGAATTTGCCACATATTTCAAAGAAAAGATCGACCAAACCAGACAAGTCTTTTCTGCTGAACCACCACAACCCCTTCATATAACAGACCACTGCTCCTCCCCCATAAACTTCCTCTCCATTATCACCGAAGAAGAGCTTGCACATCTTCTCTCAAAAGCGCACCTCACCACCTGCGCACGTGATCCCATCCCAACCCACCTCCTCCCCAACCTCACCACTATCCTAATTCCAGCCTTAACCCATCTCTTCAACCTATCTTTAACAACTGGTACCTTCCCTTCTGCCTTTAAACATGCAACAGTCACACCCATCCTAAAGAAACCTTCCCTCGACCCAACTTCTGCTGCCAGCTATCGCCCCATATCGCTACTCCCATTCGCCTCAAAACTCCTGGAACAGCACGTCCATGCTGAAATTTCCTCCCACCTTTCCTCTAACTCTCACTTTGACAACCTACAGTCCGGCTTCCGTCCACATCATTCCACTGAAACTGCCCTGACAAAAATCACAAATGACTTACTTACTGCCAAAGCTAACAACCACTTCTCTATACTCCTACTTCTAGACCTATCCTCAGCTTTTGACACTGTTGACCACTCCCTCCTACTACAGATCCTCTCTTCCCTTGGTGTCAGAGACCTCGTCCTCTCTTGGATCTCTTCATACCTCTCCAACCGCACTTTTAGTGTCTCCCACTCCCACACAACCTCTTCATCCCGTCCTCTCTCTGTTGGTGTCCCTCAAGGCTCTGTCCTGGGACCATTACTTTTTTCTATCTATACATTTGGCCTGGGACAACTCATAAAGTCCCATGGCTTCCAGTACCACCTATATGCCGATGACACTCAGATCTACCTCTCTGGTCCAGATGTCACTTCTCTGCTGTCCAGAATCCCAGAGTGCCTATCGGCTATATCTTCCTTCTTCTCCTCTCGCTTCCTAAAGCTCAATGTGGCCAAAACTGAGCTGATCATCTTTCCTCCATCTCACCTACACTCTCTACATGATCTATCTATTACAATAAATAGCATCACGCTCTCCCCAGCACCCAAAGTTCGGTGCCTCGGAGTGACCTTTGACTCTGCCTTGTCCTTCATACCACACATTCAATCCCTCACCACCTCCTGTCGTCTTCAACTCAAAAATATTTCCAGAATCCGCCCCTTCATCAATTCTCAATCTACAAAAATGCTAGTGCATGCTCTCATAATCTCCCGCCTCGACTACTGCAACATCCTCCTATGTGGTCTCCCTGCTAACACGCTCGCCCCTCTCCAGTCCATCCTTAATGCTGCTGCCCGACTGATCCACCTCTCGCCTCACTACCACCCCGCTTCTCCTCTCTGCATGTCCCTTCACTGGCTCCCAATCTTCCATCGTATCCAATTCAAACTACTAATACTGACTTACAAAGCCATCCACAAATTGTCTCCTCCATATATCTCTGAACTAATCTCTCGCTACACTCCAAAACGTAATCTCCGGTCCTCCCAAGATCTCCTTCTATCCTCCTCTCTCATTCGCTCCTCATGCAACCGTCTCCAAGACTTCTCCCGAACATCCCCAGTCTTCTGGAACTCACTGCCTCAACACGTCAGATTATCTACTACACTTGCAAACTTCAAACGGAACCTAAAGACTCATCTGTTCAGAAATGCCTATAACCTTGAATGACCTCACTGCCCCACCACCGTGCGGAGCTGCCGCCCCACCACCGTGCGGAGCTGCCGCCCCACCACCGTGCGGAGCTGCCGCCCCACCACCGTGCGGAGCTGCCGCCCCACCACCGTGCGGAGCTGCCGCCCCACCACCGTGCGGAGCTGCCGCCCCACCACCGTGAGGAGCTGCCGCCCCACCACCGTGCGGAGCTGCCGCCCCACCTACACCCCACCTACTGTCTCCTCCCCATAATCCTATAGAATGTAAGCCCGCAAGGGCAGGGCCCTCTTCCCTCTGTACTAGTCTGTCTACTGTAACTTGTATATGTATTTTGTATGTAACCCCCTTCTCATGTACAGCACCATGGAATCAATGGTGCTCTATAAATAAATAATAATAATAATAATAAGAAATGACACAGGCAGAAAGTAATGAACATATGAAGAAATAGAGGTGCAAAAAGTCATGGAAAGTCCTGACATCAGCTGAAATCTATCAGTAATTAGTAAGCAATCTTGTAACTCAGTGAAAAGTAATATCAGTTGGTTCAAGTGATGGCCTCTAAAAAAGTGTCTTATTACCAAGGTGCCACACAAGAAACAACTCATGATGGGTAAAGCCAGTGAGCTGTTTCAAAACCTTCACAACCGTATTGTCGCAAAACATAATGATGGCATTGGTTACAGAAGAATGTCTAAACTTCTTAAGGTTCCAATGAACACTGTTGAGGCAATAAACTAGAAGTAGAAAGAACATAATTTTACCATAAAACCAGCCACAACCAGATGGTCCCAGCTATAATTCAGACATAGGAGTGAAAAAATTGTCAAAAGAGCTGTCCAAGAACCAACAACCACATGTAGATAACTACAGAGACCTGGAATCAGAAGGAACAAATGTTTCAAAGAAAACAATAATACAGTAATGCACATGCCCTCCATGACCCGTATGCATGCTCACCATGCAAGACTCCATTGCTGATTAAAAAGCAGGTTTAGACACATTTAAAGTTCGCTCAGCATAATTAAAACAAGGAAATACATTAGAGGTTTTACCATACTGGAAAAATCTCACGAACCAGCGCTGAAATATAAGACAACAATAATAATAATAATAAGTTGTCTTATATTTCAGCGCTGGTTCGTGAGATTTTTCCAGTATGGTAAAACCTCTAATGTATTTCCTATAAATTCAATCTGGGCAACTTTTGGGGTGTTTGCCTGTGTAACCAGCTGCAGAACTATAAGTAATTATTGGGTTAAGCGCTTACTATTGTCCTAGGACAACCGCTATTTTAACTCATAATTAAAACAAGCCTGTGAAATACTGAGAGAATATAGACTGGCCAGAAGAGACCAAAATTGAACTGTTTGGAGGCCACAATACACACCATGTTTGGAAGTCAAAAGGCAAATCACCAACAACATTGAAGTGTGGAGGTCGGAACATCATGGTGTGGGGCTGTTTTTCAGCATACGGCACTGGCAAGCTTCAAATAATTAAAGGAAGGATGAATGGACAAATGTACCAAGACATTCCTGATAAAAATCTGCTGCCATCTACCAAGATGATGAAGATGATACAAGGGAGGAGATTTCAGCAAGACACTGAATGGCTGCTAAGCCATTTTGTCAGAATGTTAAAAACATTGCCCAGTTACAAAAAGATTTCAACTTTGTGACTAAAGTGGGCTTTACACGCAACGACATCGCTAATGAGATGTCGTTGCGGTCATGGAATTCGTGACGCACAACCGGCGTCGTTAATGACGTCGTTGCGTGTGAAACGCATGAACAACCGCTAATGATCAAATTTACGCACTATATCGTTGACCGTTGACACGTTGTTCTAATCTAAAATATCGTTGCTGTTGCAGGACACAGGTTGTTCGTCGTTCCTGCGGCAGCACACATCACTACGTGTGACACCGCAGGAACGAGGAAGAACATCGTAATTGCGGCCGCCGGCAATGAGGAAGGAAGGAGATGGGCGGGATGTTACGTCCCGCTCATCTCTGCCCCTCCGCTTCTATTGGGTGGCCACTTAGCGATGCCGCTGTGACGCCGAATGAACCTCCCCCTTAGAAAGGAGGCGGTTCGCCGGCCACAGCGACGTCACTAGGAAGGTAAGTATGTGTGACAGGGACTAACGATGTTGTGCGCCATGGGCAGCGATTTGCCCGTGACGCACAACTGACGGGGGGCGGGTGCTTTCACCAGCAACATCGCTAGGTAAAGTGGCCTTTAGGCTTTGTGCACACTATCAAATTTTCAGTCCGGGTCCTATCAATGAAAAAACTGACATCGAACCAATGTTATACAACGGTACAATGCAGATTACCGTATTTTTCAGACTATAAGATGCACTTTTTTTTTCGACCAAAGTTTGGAGAAAAGTGAGGGGGTGTGTCTTATAGTCTGAATATATGATGATGGTGGAGGAAATGAAGTTCGGGTTGTGCACGCACACAAACACACATGAGAAAGCACACACACACACACACACTACAAATCGCATCCACACTCTCACCATACCCAGCGATATTGCTTG
>NC_134363.1:19309319-19386819 GCF_048569485.1 Anomaloglossus baeobatrachus | reverse complement strand
CAACCTACTCTGAAGTGAACACTATCCGTCATCATGGATATTTATTGGTGGAGATACGTTTACCACCTTCTGATGGCCAAAGTCTGGAAATCCACAATGAAGACATCTACAATATCACAATGTGTAAGGACTTTAATCCTTGCTTTTTTCTGCCCAAATTTACTTAATGGAGCATGTTTTTATTTTAATGTTACAGTAATCAAATATATGAAAATAACAATGGAGGAGAAGAAAGAAATAGCTGTCGGGACAAGGTAACTAGAAATGGTGCAATTTTACCGCGACTGATTGCCATCCCAATCTCTAGCCAAAAGGCCACTTTACACACAGTGACATCGCTAGCGATGTCGCTGGTGAAAGCACCCACCCCTGTCGGTTGTGCGTCATGGGCAAATTGCTGCCCGTGCCGCACAACATCGTTTAGAACCCGTCACACTATATTTACCTGCCTAGCGACGTCGCTGTGGCCGGCGAACCGCCTCCTTTCTAAGGGGGAGGTTCATTCGGCGTCACAGCGGCATCACTAAGTGGCCGCCCAATAGAAGCGGAAGGGCGGAGATGAGCGGCTGGAACATCCCGCCCACCCTCTTTCCTTCATCATTGCCGGCGGCCGCAGGTACACGATGTTGTTCCTCGTTCCTGGGGTGTCACACGTAGCGATGTGTGCTGCCGCAGGAACGATGAACAACATCGTACCTGCAACAACAACGATTATTTGAGATTAGAACGACGTGTCAACGATCAACGATATGGTGAGTAATTTTGTTCGTTAGCGGTCGTTCGTGCATTTCACCCGCAACGACGTCGCTAACGAGGCCAGATGTGCGTCATGATTTCCGTGACCCCCAATGACATCTCGTTAGAGATGTCGTTGCGTTATAAAGCCCCCTTAAGGGGCCTCATACACAAAACATAGCTGTTGTCTGAACAATGGACATGTCAGATCCTTATCTCCTCCATGATCATCTGTCAAGTGAAAGTTCATGGGCTGAAAGTATCTGGGTTACGCCATTTTCTAACCCTATTAGGCCCTACATGGCCACAAAGATTTTATGCACCCTAGGGTTCGAGTGGTGACCCCGTTGCATGACGGCTAGCCCTGTTATACCCTCCTTTTTCCCTACTTATCCAATAACAGTCATCATTGAACAGGGGCACCACTCGAACCCTAGGGTGCATAAAATCTCCGTGGCCAGGTAGGGCCTAATAGGGTGAGAACAGAAGTAACCCAGATACTGTACCCCCTACTATTTTGTGGTTACCTAAATATTTTTATATATTTGTGTACCTAAGTATTGTGACTCCTAGAAGTATTTTAATAAAGATAAAGAAAAGGTATTTTTAGAGTATATTTTGTGGTGACATAGTCTTAAATGGATCCAATATCTACCCCTGTTAATTTGAGACCTTGATGTCATGCCTCGGATATCATCCAGCAGCCTCCTGTGCTATGGTTCATTTCCCTCTTCACTGAGCCTCAATCAAGTTCAGTTGCTGTCCTGGTTCTGAACACCTTGTCTGTACACTGTGTGTCCATTGACTTTCTGCCAACAAGTGCTCCCTATGATGTGGGTGTGCTTATTTAAAGCCTCCACGGGCCTCCATTCCTTGCTGGTGATATTTCTGAAGTGGACCATGCCTGTAACCACAGCCTGTTTGTTTTGTGTTTCTCCTTGCACAATATTACTTTTAGTTCACCTTATTTTACTCTGCACCTTTCCCTAGTTTCTTAAGGAGGTACGTAGAATCCTTCATGGCATCTTAGGAAGCAATTGGTCCAAATGGTCGTCTGGGCTATCCAGTTAGGGTTGTTTCAGTCTGTGCAGGAGTCTTTGGGGACTGCGCAGCCGGGACCTCCAGTCTGTACAAAAACCGGGTGGATCAGGTGTAGTAGTCTTAAATAAATCTTATTTTACATTATTTATCATGTGTGCCCTTAACGGGGTGGTTCACTAGTTAGTAATCAAGGCCACATCGATATTATGTTGAGAAACAAGGTTTCTCTCAAATACCATGTGTTGCTAATAATGCCTGTGAGTGGCGCTATTGTGCTCCGCTTATCCCCTTCGCGTTACCCCCTGAACTCTGGGACCTCTGATGTCTGATGTCTTGTCAACTTCCAATTGACTTGACGTCACCATGGCCGGCCCCAGTCTCCTTGAGTGACTGGGCTGTGAGCAACTCCACCCACAGCCCAGTGGCCGGCCATGGTGATGTCAGGTCAATAGAAAGTTGATGTGACACCACCGGACATCAGAGGTCATGGAGCCCAGGGGTCACGTGAAGGTATGCCTATGAATACTAACTAGTGGTCCACCTCTTTAAATGTGCATACAACTTGGTGCAAAAAGGTGAGGCAATAGAATTAGGGACCATCCACATTGGGTAAACCTTATGTATAGCAATAATATTGTATTGGCAACTATTTATCCCAGTGTGCCTAGTCATTGTGTTTTTATAATGTATTTGATGGTTTTTATTAGTACTTTGACCTCGAGCTTTTGGCTCTTTTGGTGGAAAAAGTTGGCCATCTTTGTCACTTTTGAGATAATTAACATCACTATCTTCCATCTTTGTACAAGTGTTAGTGATATAGAGTTAAAATGGGATGTCACTGTTAACACTATTGTGGATAATGGAGATTAAAATATTGATTGATTCGAGGAGCTAGAGGCCAGAAGAGGGCTTATGGAGACCTCTATGAAAAACATGTTTTGATGTTCCTCTAGATTGAAGAGAATGAAAAGAAGCTTATGGAACGCTGGGATAAAATTTTATCTTGTTAGCAGAAACATACTGTATTTACATGTTAGAACATTTTTTAAAATCATGAATATTTTTGTTTTAGGCGGAGATGACCGAAGACTCCATCGTCTACTCCTCGGTGGATTTGCACCCAACAAGTCATGTTCCAAGAAGCACTGAAGACACAGAGTATGCCCAGCTGAATATTTAGACAACCCATGCTAAAGATACTACCGATAGAAGAGAAACGTGTCCTCAAATGACCCTGAAGATTTCATGGCTGGTTCCTCAGGTCCAGAAGCTGCATCACAATTGGGTCAAAGATGGAATTTGGCCTAAATCATCCCAAAACCTTCAGAATTCTTCCTCTTCAGTCATTCAGATGTAGGTGACTTTGCATTTGGATCATTGTCTTGCTGGATGCCTGTATAAAAGTTCTGCTTCTCCTTGGAATTTTTTGGTTCAGTGAAAAATTTACGAGACCTTCAACAATAGGTTACTACCTATAACTTTGCCACCACCACCACCACCATGGTTGACCGATGGAATAATGGAGCCACTGAAGAACATTGTGTTTACTTTTGTCTATACATATTGGCAATTTTGTTATCCATGGAAGGAATAATCAAGGTTCAGTTCATATGGCTTGGTTAGGAATTCTTCTATATTCCCATTTTTCCCAGTCTGGAGTAATAAACATTGATTAGAGAAGAAGATATTTGAATGTTCTTCATTTGGTCTTCTGGAATACTCATGGACTTCTTCTAGAATGTTCCTGTGGAATGTTTTATGACTTCCTGTATAAGATGTTGCAGTTTTTTGATAGGTGGAAACCTCAAGCCGTCATTATGTCTTGCAAACGGCACTCACTCTCATTATGGAATATGAAGAGGTTGAAAAATCAATCGGTCTAGAAAGTAACCAATTCTAAAATATCACCAATAGTGATAAGCGAGCACTGCCATGCTCAGACGCGCGGTATTCGTAGCGAGCAGTTGGATGCTTGGATGGGCACACCTTGTGTACTGAGTATATTGGAAGTCAATGGAAAACTCAACTTTTCAAGAAGATCTTCTAAAAAAATATTTGGGCTCCTCGTTGATTTCCATTTTACTAAGCACACGAGTGATGCCCACTCGAGTACCCAACAGCTCGTTACGAGTACAGAACACCTGAGCATGGTAGTGCCCACTCATCACTAGTTACGAGTACTGAACACCTGAGCATGGTAGTGCCCGCTCATCACTAGTTACCAGTACTGAGCACCCGAGCATGGTAGTGCCCGCTCATCACTAGTTACCAGTACTGAGCACCTGAGCATGGTAGTGCCCACTCATCACTAGTTACCAGTACTGAGCACCTGAGCATGGTAGTGCCCACTCATCACTAGTTACCAGTACTGAGCACCCGAGCATGGTAGTGTCCAATCATCACTAGTTACCAGTACTGAGCACCTGAGCATGGTAGTGCCCACTCATCACTAGTTACCAGTACTGAGCACCTGAGCATGGTAGTGTCCAATCATCACTAGTTACCAGTACTAAGCACCTGAGCATGGTAGTGCCCACTCATCACTAGTTACCAGTACTGAGCACCTGAGCATGGTAGTGCCAGCTCATCACTAGTTACCAGTACTGAGCACCTGAGCATGGTAGTGTCCGCTCATCACTAGTTACGAGTACTGAGCACCCGAGCATGGTAGTGTCCAATCATCACTAGTTACCAGTACTGAGCACCTGAGCATGGTAGTGCCCACTCATCACTAGTTACCAGTACTGAGCACCCGAGCATGGTAGTGCCCGCTCATCACTAGTTACCAGTACTGAGCACCCGAGCATGGTAGTGTCCAATCATCACTAGTTACCAGTACTGAGCACCTGAGCATGGTAGTGTCCGCTCATCACTAGTTACGAGTACTAAGCACCTGAGCATGGTAGTGTCCAATCATCACTAGTTACCAGTACTGAGCACCTGAGCATGGTAGTGCCCACTCATCACTAGTTACCAGTACTGAGCACCCGAGCATGGTAGTGCCCGCTCATCACTAGTTACCAGTACTGAGCACCCGAGCATGGTAGTGCCCACTCATCACTAGTTACCAGTACTGAGCACCCGAGCATGGTAGTGCCCGCTCATCACTAGTTACCAGTACTGAGCACCTGAGCATGGTAGTGCCCGCTCATCACTAGTTACCAGTACCGATCACCCGAGTATGGTAGTGCTCGCTCATCACTAGTTACCAGTACTGAGCACCCGAGCATGGTAGTGCCCACTCATCACTAGTTACCAGTACCGATCACCCGAGCATGGTAGTGCTCGCTCATCACTAGTTACCAGTACTGAGCACCCGAGCATGGTAGTGCCCGCTCATCACTAGTTACCAGTACTGAGCACCTGAGCATGGTAGTGCCCGCTCATCACTTGTTACCAGTACTGAGCACCCGAGCATGGTAGTGCCCGCTCATCACTAGTTACCAGTACTGAGCACCTGAGCATGGTAATGCCCGCTCATCATTAGTTACCAGTACTGAGCACCCGAGCATGGTAGTGCCCACTCATCACTAGTTACCAGTACTGAGCACCCGAGCATGGTAGTGCCCGCTCATCACTAGTTACCAGTACTGAGCACCCGAGCATGGTAGTGCTCACTCATCACTAGTTACCAGTACTGAGCACCCGAGCATGGTAGTGCCCGCTCATCACTAGTTACCAGTACTGAGCACCCGAGCATGGTAGTGCTCACTCATGACTAGTTACGAGTACCGAACACCCGAGCATTGTAGTGCCTGCTCATCACTAGTCACCAGTACTGAGCACCCGAGCATGGTAGTGCCCGCTCATCACTAGTTACCAGTACTGAGCACCCGAGCATGGTAGTGCCCGCTCATCACTAGTTACCAGTACAGAGCACCCGAGCATGGTAGTACCCGCTCATCACTAGTTACCAGTACTGAGCACCCGAGCATGGTAGTGCTCACTCATGACTAGTTACGAGTACCGAACACCCGAGCATTGTAGTGCCTGCTCATCACTAGTCACCAACCATTCCGATACCTTCTTAGACAATAAAATGTCTTCTTCGAACAACTTTATAGTAAATTATTTACAGTTATGCTAAGGTTTAATCCATAGTGATTTGGTTCGTTCTTTGAAAATATAAATAAAGTGGTAATTACTTTTTCTCATCATAAATATAGGAGTTGGAGAAATTTCATCCTCAATCTAAAATGAAACAATGCTTGGAATTTCAAAACCTATTGCATAGTTTTCCAGTTTACATTTCTAAAAAAAAATAATAATACATTTTGAAAACAATTTTGATGAAAAAAAATTGCAGCTGTTTTGTTGATTCAATTAGTCTGCAGAATTTTTTGTATATATATATACATATACATACATGGTCACAGGCTACAAACAAACCCTGTGTAGTCTGATCAATCAATCGTTCCTTCCATTTCGCCATTTCCTTTATCCTGGAGGCTCACATGAAGAAATAAAAGTGCAAAATAATAAAAAAAAAAAATCACAAGCATTGATGAGACAATTGTCTTTGAACCTGATTTCTTCTGATGGTCAGCTTGTATGATGACTTTTATCTGATATATAAAGCTGAGTGTATGTGTGTATGTATGTCCACTAAAGGAATAAGCACTGTCACATTTACAATCACCAAATTTTGCACAGACGCCCCATGTGACTCAGGGAACGTCATAGACTATGTTTTGATGGGAAAATTTAACCTCGCGCTTTACAGTTAATCTCCAAAAAACCTGCCTCCATTAAAGTGAATGGAGCTGCGAGCTACAGGCTATTAATAGCAGCTGTGATTGGTTGCTATAGGAACAAAGGACATTCATAGTATAAGAAACTCATGTGTGAGGTAATAAGATGTCGGTAGAGAAACAGAGACACACAGAGACATAGGCACAGACAGAGTAAGAGGCAGACAGGAAAAAAAGACAGATAGAGACAGACAGAGAGACAGGGAAAGAGAGAGAGAGAGAGACAATCAAAGAAACAGAGGCAGACAGACACAGATGACAGGCACAGACAGGGAAAGAGACAGACAGAGAAAGACAGGGAAAGAGACAGAGAGAGACAGACAGTCAAAGAGACAGATACAGACGGAAAAAGACAGGCACAGACAGACAGGTAAAGAGACAGACAGAGACAGACAGAGAAAGAAACAGAGAAAGACACAGAGACAGGGAAAGAGACAGAGACAGGCAAAGAGACATAAACAGGGAAAGAGACAGGGAAAGAGACAGACAAGGAAAGAGACAAGGAAAGAGATAGAGACAGATGGGGAAAGAGACAGATGGGGAAAGAGACGGACGGGGAAAGAGACGGACGGGGAAAGTGACGGACGGGGAAAGAGACGGACGGGGAAAGAGACGGACGGGAAAAGAGACTGACGGGGAAACAGACTGACAGACACAGAGATAAAAAGAGACTGATACAGAGACAGACACAGACAGAAATGGATAGAGACAGAGACAGAAATGGATAGAAACAGACAGACAGGGAAAGAGACAGACAGTGAGACAGACAGAGACAGGAACACAGAGATGGACAGAAAGAGACAGACAGACAGGAAGAGACAGACAGAGTCAGACAGAGACATTCACTATCATGGGCAACACCCGGGTACTACAGCTAGTATATAAACATTTATAGAACTGTGATTGATCTTTTCTCTTTCAATAAACATGTTTTTCATTAGGGATATATTTTTGGATTACCGATGTATTGACTGATTAGTCTTTGGCTCTGTTCACATCTGTAAGCAAAAGGATAAAGTGATGATTCTAAAAACTGTCCGAAAAAAGCCGACGACTTACAGTAGGGTGTATCAGGACTGAATTGTAGACCTCACTGCTTCAGCGTACATTTGTCAGTGAAGACACTCTGTGCATAGTAGAATCACACTATTTATGTGTATATTAAAGTATTATGTATAGGAAATCCTTCACTTCTTACACGGCCCCTGGGAAGAATCCGATTCCTGCATTATTCTTTGTCTCATTGTTCATTTCTCTGTTGTCTGCAAATATCACAAAAATAGATTGCAACATACCGGACGAGCAACAGAGAGCGCACGACAATGATGTAGACAATTAGCCGTACCCTCAAATGACATCTGTATGACTTATTTATGAAACATATAAGTGATCACACAACATAGTTCATCATGATGTTACTGTTTCAACATACAGCAAAGGCAATCCTAATATGAAGTCACAGTGTACATACAGTGCCTACAAGTAGTATTCAACCTCCTGCAGATTTAGCAGGTTTACACATTCGGAATTAACTTGGCATTGTGACATTTGGACTGTAGATCAGCCTGGAAGTGTGAAATGAAGCAAAAAAGAATGTTATTTCTTTTTTTATTTTTTTTTTAAATTGTGAAAAGTTTATACAGAGGGTCATTTATTATTCAACCCCTCAAACCACAAGAATTCTGTTTGGTTCCCCTAAAGTATTAAGAAGTATTTCAGGCACAAAGAACAATGAGCTTCACATGTTTGGATTAATTATCTCTTTTTCCAGCCTTTTCTGACTAATTAAGACCCTCCCCAAACTTGTGAACAGCACTCATACTTGGTCAACATGGGAAAGACAAAGGAGCGTTCCAAGGCCATCAGAGACAAGATCGTGGAGGGTCACAAGGCTAGCAAGGGGTACAAAACCCTTTCCAAGGAGTTGGGCCTACCTGTCTCCACTGTTGGGAGCATCATCCGGAAGGCTTATGGAACTACTGTTAGCCTTCCACGGCCTGGACAGCCTTTGAAAGTTTCCACCCGTGCCGAGGCTAGGCTTGTCCGAAGAGTCAAGGCTAACCCAAGGACAACAAGGAAAGAGCTCCGGGAAGATCTCATGGCAGTGGGGACATTGGTTTCAGTCAATACCATAAGTAACGTACTCCACCGCAATGGTCTCCGTTCCAGATGAGCCCGTAAGGTACCTTTACTTTCAAAGCGTCATGTCAAGGCTCGTCTACAGTTTGCTCATGATCACTTGGAGGACTCTGAGACAGACTGGTTCAAGGTTCTCTGTTCTGATGAGACCAAGATCGAGATCTTTGGTGCCAACCACACACAGGACGTTTGGAGACTGGATAGCACTGCATACAACCCCAAGAATACCATCCCTACTGTCAAGCATGGTGGTGGCAGCATCATGCTGTTGGGCTGTTTCTCAGCCAAGGGGCCTGGCCATCTGGTCCGCATCCATGGGAAGATGGATAGCACGGCCTACCTGGAGATTTTGGCCAAGAACCTCCGCTCCTCCATCAAGGATCTTAAGATGGGTCGTCATTTCATCTTCCAACAAGACAACGACCCAAAGCACACAGCCAAGAAAACCAAGGCCTGGTTCAAGAGGGAAAAAATCAAGGTGTTGCAGTGGCCTAGTCAGTCTCCTGACCTTAACCCAATTGAAAACTTGTGGAAGGAGCTCAAGATTAAAGTCCACATGAGACACCCAAAGAACCTAGATAACTTGGAGAAGATCTGCATGGAGGAGTGGGCCAAGATAACTCCAGAGACCTGTGCCGGCCTGATCAGGTCTTATAAAAGACGATTATTAGCTGTAATTGCAAACAAGGGTTATTCCACAAAATATTAAACCTAGGGGTTGAATAATAATTGACCCACACTTTTATGTTGAAAATTTATTAAAATTTAACTGAGCAACATAACTTGTTGGTTTGTAAGATTTATGCATCTGTTAATAAATCCTGCTCTTGTTTGAAGTTTGCAGGCTCTAACTTATTTGCATCTTATCAAACCTGCTAAATCTGCAGGGGGTTGAAGACTACTTGTAGGCACTGTACATTACATTATAGTATTTTTTATTTTATATATATTTATATATATATATATATATATATATATATGTAATATTATTATTATTATTATTATTATTATTATTATTATTATTATTATTATTATTATTATTAATAATAATAATACAGTGAAGGAAATAAGTATTGAACAGGGACATCAAGCCATGGGGGGAGGAGAATTGGGGTGGAACAGCTTATTCCGCTTATGGCAGGGTCTAATAGACTTCAAAACAGGGTAGAAGTAGAGGGCAGCCTATTAGATTCCGCTTATGGCAGGGTCTAATAGACTTCAAAACAGGGCAGAAGTAGAGGGCAGCCTATTAGATTCCGCTTATGGCAGGGTCTAATAGACTTCAAAACAGGGCAAAAGTAGAGGTCATTGCTGACAATCTGGCAATCAATTTTGGGCTATTTGAACAAGCATCACGCTAAATGCATAGACTATGCAACATTGGCTACAAGTTCTAATGATTTGTTAAGAGGTTTCTATATTGATAAGAGTAATGTTTATTCGACATCAGTAGAGCGAGTATTTCTTCTATCTTCTCCTTCTCTGCACAGGTCATTAGGATGGTCACCTAAGGCTCTTTCTACCCTGGCGGGGATGGATCTGAGGAAGCCTTGTTGGAAATCCTGTCCCATAAAGACATAAATGATCGGATTGATGCAGCTGTTAAGGCAAGCCAGGCTGGAAATGACATCCCTTGCTGATTTTGTAAGTTTGCCTATTGACAAACACATGAAAAATCTGTAATTTTAAGGGTCAGTTAATTTTATCACTGAGAGATAGAATGTCCAAAATAAAATCCAGAAAATGACATTGTATAAATGATATAAATGTATTTGCATATTGCAGGGATAAATAAGTATTTGATCCCTCTGACAAACAAGACTTAATACTTAGTAGCCGTTCCCCTGTTGGCAGCGCAGCAGTCACACATTTTTATAGTTGATGATGAGGTTTGATGTCAGGAGGAATTTTAGTCCACTTCTCTTTGGAGATCATCTCTAAACCATTAAGGTTTTGAGGCTGTCGCTTGGGAACTCAGAGCTTCAGCACCTCCATATGTTTTCTATGGGATTATGGTCTGGGGACGGACTAGGCCTCTCCATGACCTTAATGTGCTTCTTTATGAGCCACTCTTTTGTTGCCTTTGCTGTATGTTTTGGGTCATTGTCGTGCTTGAAGATCTAGACATGACCCATTTTTAATGTCCTGGAGGAGGGAAGGAAGTTGTCACTCCGGATTGTACAGTACATGGCTCCATCCATTGTCCCATTGATGCTGTGAAGTAGTTCTATGCCCTTAGCAGAGAAACACCCCCAAAACATAATGTTTCACTTCCATGCTTGACAGTGGGGATGGTGTTCTTTGTGTCACAGGCAGCATTTCTCTTCCTCCAAACACAGTGAGTTGAGTTAATGCTAACGAGCTCAATTTTTGTCTTACCTGACCACAGCACATTCTCCCAATCACTCTCAGAATAATCCAGGTGTTCACTGGCAAACTTCAGACGGGCCGACTGCACATGAGTTTTCTTCAGATGGACTGGCTGCACATGGGCCTTCTTCAGATGAGCGGCTTCTCATGGGCCTTCTTCAGATGAGCTGGCTGCACATGAGCCTTATTCAGATGGGCCGGCTTCTCATGGGCCTTCTTCAGATGGGCTGGCTTCTCATGGGCCTTCTTCAGATGAGCTGGCTGCACATGAGCTTTATTCAGACGGGCCGGCTTCTCATGGGCCTTCTTCAGACGGGCCGGCTTCACATGGGCCTTCTTCAGACGGGCCGGCTGCTCATGGGCCTTCTTCAGACGTGCCGGCTGCACATGAGCCTTCTTCAAAAAGGCCGGCCACACATGGGCCTTCTTGAGCAGTGGGACTTTGTGGGCACTGCAGGATTTTATGCCATTACGGCGTAATGTGTTACCAATGGTTTTCTTGGTGACAGTGGTCCCAGCTGCCTTGAGATCACTAACAAGTTCCCGTGTGTAGTTTTAGGCTGATCTCTAACCTTCCTCATGATCCTGGAAACCCCACGAGGTCAGATTTTGCATGGAGCCCCAGATCAATGTCGATTGACACTCATTTTGTACTTCTTCCATTTTCTTACTATTGCACCAGTAGTCGTCTCCTTCTCACCCAGTGTCTTACTTATGGTTTTGTAGCCCATTCCAGCCTCGTGCAGGTCTATGGTCTTCTCCATTCCATCCTTGTGCAGGTCTATGATCTTGTCCCAGACATCCTTAGAAAGCTCTTTGGTTGCCCATGTTGTAGATGTTAGAGTCTGACTGTCATGCTCCGCCCTGTGCCATCCCCAACCATGGACCCCGCTGGCAATGGGGACCAGGTGCGTCTTCGCAGTGTCACCAAGGCTGGAACAGCTTCTGTCCGTTCTGTACTTACCATTTCCAGTAAGCTGACACAACCCACACGCGCGCCCTATTCCCCTGCATCCACAGTAACATTGCAAAGTCCTGCATGCACTAAAGGGTGCTTTACACGCTGCAACATCGCTAGCAATTGCTAGCAATGTTGCGCGCGATAGCACCCGCCCCCGTTGTGTGTGCGATATTGTGTGATCGCTGCCGTAGCGAACATTATCGCTACGGCAGCGTCACACGCACATACCTGGTCAGCGACGTCATTCTGGCCGGCGATCCGCCTCCTTTCTAAGGGGGTGGGTCGTGCGGCATCATAGCGACATCACACGGCGGGTGGCCAATAGCAGAGGAGGGGTGGAGATGAGCGGGAAGTAACATCCCGCCCACCTCCTTCCTTCCGCATTGGCGGTGGACGCGGGTAAGGAGATGTTCGTCGCTCCTGCAGTGTCACACACAGCGATGTGTGCTGCTGCAGGAATGAGGAACAGCATCGCAAGTAAGCAGACAACGATATTTGGTGTTTGGACGACCTCTCCAAAACCAACGATTGTTGCCACTTTTGCGATCGTTTAAGGTCGCTTGTACATGTCACACGCTACGATGTCGCTAACGACGCCGGATGTGCTTCACAAACACCGTGACCCCGATGATAAACCGTTAGCGATGTTGCAGCGTGTAAAGTACCCTTAAGGATCATGTGATTTGTAACTCCTCCCCTCTCTCTGACATCATAGCAGGTCCTGTTAGTACAGAGCTGTTTTGAGTGCAATTCCCTTTTAGCCTATCGCTGACCATCTCTGTGTATATAAAGCACCCTCCCCTTATGGGAAGTGCTTGGGCAACATTTCCTATCCTTAGGTATGTTGTCAGTGTAGAGGTCACGCTGCGTACCTCTTCCAGGGCCTCTTACTAATATGTCATTTCCTATCCTTAGGTTTCCTCTTGTTTGCTGAGCCTCTGGAGCTGCTGCTTCTGTGTTGCCAAAGGGACCCGCAAGCTGTGCCTCCTTCTTGGTCTCCAGCTCCACTCATGGTTCCACGTCCACAGAACCTTGTTGTAGCAGCGGTGCCACATCCGGAGGAGCCACTTCCACTTCCTTCACATTTGCCGTGTCTTCGCACATTGCGCAGTGCCACTGTCGGGGTACACTAACCTGAGACTTTGCTCTTTTCTTGTGACGTGGTGAGTCGTAACCACTGTCTGGGAGATTGTGCATTTGAGCCCCCTGGGGTTGGGCCGGACAGCCCCTGTATAGGGGTTTGCTCTCGGTTGCTCCTCCTGGGGAGTCCGGTGCATGGTCCGGTGGAGCCTATCTCGGTCACCTTCGCACTCCTTTCCTGTTTAAGGATTGTCAATAAACCCAGTCTATTGCTCACCATCTACTCTCTCCCGTGTCCTGCTTGTGGTCAGCTGCTCCGCTCCGCTTCGTTCTAGTCGGTTCACACATCCACGCTCGCCGTGCTGCGGTGAGCGTTATACTGACTGATTAATGGAGTCTGTGGTCAGGAGTCTTTTATGCAGGTGACAATATAAGAGCCGTCTGTAATGCAGGTAACGAGGGGATTAGGAGCGTCTATAGGAGCCAGAACTCCTAATGGCTGGTAGAGGATCAAATACTTATTTCTTTCTGCAAAACGCAAATACATTTATATAAATTATACAATGTGATTTTCTGGATTTTATTTTGGATATTCTATCTCTCAGTATTAAAATTAACTGACCCTTAAAATTATAGACTGTTCATGTCTTTGTCAGTGGGAAAACTTACAACATTAGCAAGGGATCCAATACTTATTTCCCCACTGTATTTAGCCAGACCTTATTTGAAATTTTCCAATAAAAAAAACCCAAAAACAATAAAGAAAGGTCTAAAAAGAAGAAACACAATTTAAAGTTGTAAAGTTCTTACCCATTAAATTGTATCGATTTAATTGGGATTAAATAAACATTCCATTAGAATTCCGCGCCGGAGCAACACGAAACAAAAATAATCATTATCAAAGCTTCTTTTCCGAGGATATACATTAAAAAAGTAAAAACTTTAATTGCTTCCTGTATATCAGATAACATTTTCATCGCAGGAAGTTTTATAAAAAGTGGAAATGGAAACGCTCAATCTAAAGCCATACATTGTCATTTCTGCTTTTAAGACTTTAAAGAGTTTAGCAGGAAATGTGTAAATGGGGAATAATAAGAATCTTATCTGTTCTTGCTGATCCTTGTAGGAAACGCTGGAGGAAACATCATGTAGAATTGTCTGGACGGAAACTTACAAGGAGACATAGTCACATCCTTATCACGGTAGCACTAATTTCTACATTTCAAAAAGTAGGATTTAAGTGGTAAGGTTTCTCCTTGTGGAGAGTGACATGCCAGTATGAGGCGACTTAAACACTGCCTATGGCAAAGGCTCAGTAAAGGGTTGATATTGACTTTTAAGATTGCTACTTCGAATAGGTGGAACTACAGTTTAAGTCCCCTTCCTCTCTCAAGAGGCAATTTGTATATTTCCCAGAGGAGCATTGTGGCGTTTAAGTCTTCTCATATTGGCATGTCATTCTCTACAAGGAGAATCATTAGAGCTTAGATCCCTTTCAAAAAAAGGTATCACGTACGGAGTAGAAGATATCCCTATATAATGTGTGACAAATGAGATCAGACCAACAGACATCTGACGGAGTCACAAAAAACACCCCAAAATGGGGAAACAATATACAATGGAGGTCCCTGCCGCTAGGGAGGGGTAACCTCCTGCACTCACCTTAGCTTACTCCTGAGCTCCCTAGCATCCCTATACAGGTTCTTTCAACCCATCGGCGAGAAGGATACCTTGGACTCACCTTGTCTACTGAGTAGGCCGACGAGTATCCTAGACTCGCCACTAAACTAATAAATTCAGAGTGAAAAAAGAAAGAAGGGGAATAAACAGAAGGATAGAAAACACCAAATTTCACAGTAGAAGACGGACTCAATAGTAGCAGGTGGATGGGCACAGGGGAAAACCTCAGCAGCTCCTTCCACCAGGCTGGCCAGAGTAGAAATGATTCTAGTAGTAGGTGGATGGGCACAGGACAAAACCTCAACAGTTCCTTCCACCAGGCTGGCCAGAGTAAAAATGATTCTAATAGCAGGTGGATGGGTACAAAACAAAACCTCAGCAGTTCCATCCACCAGGCTGGCCAGAATAGAAATGATTCTAGTAGCATGTTGATGGGCACAGGATAAAACCTCAGCAGCTCCTTCCACCAGGCAGGCCAGAGTAGAAATTATTCTAGTAGCAGGTGGATGGGCACAGGAAAAATCCTCAGCAGCTCCTTCCACCAGGCTGGCCAGAGTAGAAGTGATTCTAGTAGCAGGTGGATGCTCACAGGACAAAACCTCAGCAGTTCCTTCCATCAGGCTGGTCAGAGTAGAAATGATTCTAGTAGCAGGTGGATGGGTACAAAACAAAATCTCAGCAGTTCCTTCCACCAGGCTGGCCAGAGTAGAAATGATTCTAGTAGCATGTAGATGGGCACAGGATAAAACCTCAGCAGCTCCTTCCACCAGGCTGGCCAAAGTAGAAATTATTGTAGTAGCAGACATATGAGCACAGGACAAACCTCAGCAGTTCCTTCCACTAGGCAGGCCAGAGTAGAAATTATTCTAGTAGCAGGTGGATGGGCACAGGAAAAATCCTCAGCAGCTCCTTCCACCAGGCTGGCCAGAGTAGAAGTGATTCTAGTAGCAGGTGGATGGGCACAGGACAAAACCTCAGCAGTTCCTTCCATCAGGCTGGTCAGAGTAGAAATGATTCTAGTAGCAGGTGGATGGGTACAGAACAAAACCTCAGCAGTTCCTTCCACCAAGCTGGCCAGAGTAAAAATGATTCTAGTAGCAGGTGGATGGGTACAAAACAAAACCTCAGCAGTTCCTTCCACCAGGCTGGCCAGAATAGAAATGATACTAGTAGCAGGTGGATGGGTACAAAACAAAACCTCAGCAGTTCCTTCCACCAGGCTGGCCAGAGTAGAAGTGATTCTAGTAGCAGGTGGATGGGCACAGGAAAAAACCTCAGCAGCTCCTTCCACCAGGCTGGCCAGAGTAGAAGTGATTCTAGTAGAAGGTGGATGGGCACAGGAAAAATCCTCAGCAGCTCCTTCCACCAGGCTAGCCAGAGTATAAATGATTCTAACAGCAGCAAGGACTGCTGGGAAGACTCCAGAATTTAACCTAAATGGTGTGGACCCAAAGCAGCAACAGCTGACCTACCCTGCTCAGAGCTGCTGGCAACAAAACTGAAATTAACCCATGAGACGCCCAAGGAGAGGAAACCTAATTTAAATAAGGAGTCAAGATGGAGATGGGAGGCTCCAGTCCTAAGGCGGTCGCTGGTCTGAAAACAGCAGGGAGACGAGCGTGACAACATGTAAGACAAGTAAAGTCCCTCTTCATAGTTGTTTCTATCGATGGTTACAGCACAGTTAAAAAAAGTGATGCAAGGTCTCAGCCATGTGTGTACAAAGTAAGAATTGCATATAAAATTTCACTAACAAAATTGGTGTAAATACAAAAAAATGAGCTGGAGTATCGCTCGGTATTAATGCAAAGTATAAGAGCATGTTCACACTAACCATTAAACTAACAAAACCTAAGCTAAAAATGAGCATATACCCTGCTGTGCATATACATAAATAATTAAATAACACATGGTACTTAGTAAACATTGTTGTTTTTTTTTTATCAAAAAAGCATAAAGCCAACCCACTGTCATGATGACTATGGGATAACAGAAACTGGGGCTTTTACACTGACCCACAAGCTAGAAAGCCCTAAACTATCCATAATCTCAGGGATACTCCTGATGGTGGAGAAGCCCGAGTCTCCATCCTGGCCCTGCTCCGGTCCTCAGATATCACCCCATGCTTGGAGGATCTGGACAAGAGTGAGTTGAATCCCACAGATATATAAATGGACAGAACTACATAAAAAATAAGAGATTAGGAGGAAAACAAGAGCAGGAAGGAAGCAACAAAACAACAGGGATTGCTCCACATCCACACCAAGCAAAAAGCAACACTTTCACAAGAAAGTCTGGGACACTAAAGCTCACAGACTAACACAGACTATACTATATTTTCAACAAGTGATGTTCAGACAGCATTGACTAATTGCTCAGCATAATGCAGCTGTGGTGCTCAGAACTATAGGCCGGTTCCTGGATCCATGGATAAGGCAAAAACGTTTTGCATCTGGCCTCCACAAATAATATATAAAAAATAAATAATAAATAAAAAAAAATCAGAATATTTTATATTTTCAACAAGTGAAGTTCAGACAACTCTGACTTATTGCTTAGTATAATGCAGCTGCGGTGCTGAGAACTAAAAGACGGTTCCTGGATTTATGTATAAGACAAAAAGTTTTATATCCGGCATCCACAAATAATATATAAGAAATAAATAATAAATAAAAAAAAAATCAGAATATACTATATTTTCATCAAGTAAAGTTCAGACAACGCTGACCTATTGCTCAGTATAATGCAGCTGTGATGCTAAGAACTAAAGGACGGTTCCTGATTTATGGTTAAGACAAAAAAGTTTTGTATCCGTCATCCGCAAATAATATATAAATAATAAATTAAAAAAAAAATCAGAATATACTATAGTTGGCATGGGTAGAAGATTTCATCCAGCATAAATAGGAGGGGAGCAGATGTGATTGGCTTCCCCACCACATGTGATCAAAGGAGCCTAACAAGCAGACTATATTTTCAACAAGTGAAGTTCAGACAACTCTGACTTATTGCTCAGTATAATGCAGCTGCGGTGCTAAGAACTAAAGGACGGTTCCTGATTTATGGATAAGACAAAAAAGTTTTGTATCCGTCATCCGCAAATAATATGTAAATAATAAATATAAAAAAACCAGAATATACTATAGTTGGCATGGGTAGACGATTTCATCCAGCATAAATAGGAGGGGAGCAGATGTGATTGGCGTCCCCACCACATGTGATCGAAGGAGCCTAACAAGCAGACTAACAGAGATTAACTAAGAACACAGCAAGTCGACACCCGAGTGTGTGTTGACCCCAGACACCAGTGAAACGATCGGGTGGAGTAAGAGAATCTGCAGTCTCAACAAAGTCCGACACCGGCATGGCAGTTGGCGAAGTTTGTGCAAGACTCTATGTGACACTCATCACGACAAGGTGTACCCAAAATATTTGTTTTATCTTCTGGATATTATCATTGCTGGACTAAGTCAGCTAGTCTGGCACACTGCCTGCTTAAAGTGCTTATAAGCTGTTACCTCGCAGCTTTGAAGTCCTGCTCTGAAGCTGAATTCAGCCAGCTTCCGTGGCACGGCGTGCCTGTTTGCAGCTTCAGGTATTGCAGAATTTGGGCCAGTGGTGTCTGGATGCTGCTGGTGACCAATCATTGTCTGGTGCAGGTATTCTAATATGAGGCAACCCAATTAAGAAGATACAATGTATCAAAAATAAGAAGTAAAATATAAATATTTACATTCTCCAGACAAAGCAAAGTCTATCGCTGCCCATCGCCCCCTTCCCAGAGGTCATTAGGCTCGTACCTCTCTGTCAGTGACGCTCCAGCTGGAATCTCAATTACTTTTTGTTTTTCCTTTTTTTTTTATTTTAATTCTTGGATAAATAAATGTAGTATGAAGTCACAAAGTCAGGAAACTGCAAAATCCCCCCTATTGTTTAGAAAATGCTCGCACGCGATCAAACGCCACCCAGACCCTAGACATGACCTGATCCCCCAGAGAGAAAGAAGAGGGTCTGCACAAGGACACAAGCACTTCACCCCGTAGAGTGCGGAGGAATCGGAAGGAATCTACATCATTCATGATTCCAGATGTAAATCAGTAATGTAATGTATGTATACAGTGACTGCACCAGCAGAATAGTGAGTGCAGCTCTGGAGTATAATACAGGAGGTAACTCAGGATCAGTAATGTAATGTATGTATACAGTGACTGCACCAGCAGAATAGTGAATGCTGCTCTGGTGTATAATACAGGAGGTAACTCAGGATCAGTAATGTATGTACACAGTGACTGCACCAGCAGAATAGTGAGTGCAGCTCTGGAGTATATACAGGAGGTAACTCAGGATCAGTAATGTTTGTACACAGTGACTGCACCAGCAGAATAGTGAGTGCAGCTCTGGAATATAATACAGGAGGTAACTCAGGATCAGTAATGTAATGTATGTACACAGTGACTGCACCAGCAGAATAGTGAGTGCAGCTCTGGAGTGTAATACAGGAGGTAACTCAGGATCAGTAATGTAATGTATGTACACAGTGACTGCACTAGCAAAATAGTAAGGGCAGCTCTGGAGTATAATACAGGAGGTAACTCGGGATCAGTACAGGATAAGTAATGTAATGTATGTACATAGTGACTGCACCAGCAGAATAGTGAGTGCAGCTCTGGAGTATAATACAGGAGGTAACTAAGGATCAGTAATGTATGTAAACAGTGACTGCACCAGCAGAATAGTGAGTGCAGCTCTGGATAATTATACAATAATTCTAGATGTTTGTTGCCTTTATAAGACAGATTCATCTGATTGCATATAGCCTTACTTTTGTTCACTAAAAGTAACCTCTAGTGCCGTATTATACATTTTTAGCGGATTCAGCTTTCGTGGGCGTTTGCTCTTTTTTGCAACATCTGCTTGCTACATTTATACATGTGTTCTCATATTAGCAGGTGAAGGGTTAATATATGTTTCTTCCTGTTGTTACATTGTTGCCAGTCATCCTGAGAACATAATTCTTATTGTCTGTTTAAATCCAATCATGAGACTAGGACAAAATCCGCTAATTGGTAATGACACATTCCTACCATTGTCGTGTCCTGTGCCCACCCTGTCATTACGCCGGGTATCTACGTGCTGAGATGCCTCGCGGTCCAGATCACACCCAGGTGCTCAAGTATCAAGATTAAGGTGTTTGCCAAAGAAGTGAAAATAAACCGGCACAAGGGTAACTTTTCCACGTAGTCATAATCCAAAACTTTCTTTCTATAAATGCCTGGAATACATCTAGAGGCCATTGATAAATGGAGGTAAGAACACGTCCTCCAGTGGTCATCTCTCCTTATCCATTTCTCTGCTTCTGGCTTCACTGCAGGGGTTAATTCCTACTGGCTTATGATTATCTGCTGAGAGTCCAGGCTGCTGATCACCAGTTGCCTTCACCCTTTGTAAGGTTCTGGATTCTGTGGTTGAGTGCCAGATATAGCTTCTGCTTCCTCAGTTCCTGCCATTATCCTGTTGATGGTGATCTACAAGTTGCGGTTTTGCATGGTGTGTGCGTCCTCCATTTACCCTTTTCTGTGCCTATTTGTGGGGTTTTGGTTGCTGGGTTTCCGTCCTGCTCCCAGGGTGGGGGAGATTAGTATCAGGGCTTGGACAAGAGACAGGGTCACGCTGGTGGCTCAAACCTGGATACCATCAAGTCTACCTTCGAGATAAGGCATAAGGCCCCAGTGTTAGGATGAGTCTAGGAGCCCCTGCTCCATATGTACATACCCTGTGACATCCATCCTTATGAGTAGGATCCGTGAAGCTCCAACACTTGACTCCGCTATCGATCAGCAGTTGGATGTGATGTAAGGAGGATGCAGACTCATTAATGATGTTTTAAAAGAGTTATGTATAAATGATCCATCCTCAGGATAGGCTGCCAATTTCAGATTGGAGGGGGTCCAGCACCTGCCCCCCCATCCATCATCTGATTGCATAGTAGACCAAGTAATCACGTCCTTGACCCTCTACAATCTGATATTGGCAGCCTATATAAGTGATTGGTCATTTATACCTAGTTCTTGGAAAGCCTCTTTAATCCGGGAATGTATCATTGAGCTGTTAGTGTCTGAAAGCCTAAATTAGAGAAAGTCAAAGGATATTAAAGAGCCATAGGGGAGCCACTGGGAAGCTGCTGAAGAGCCACCGAGGAGCCTCTAAGGAGCTGCTGAGAAGTCATGAGAAGCCACCAAAGAGCCACATTGGAGCCAATGAAGATCCACTAAGGAGCCAAGGAATCACCAAGGAGTCACCGAAGTACCATCGATAAGCCACTGAGGAGTAACAAGGAGCCTTCAAAGAGCCACCGAATAGTCATAAGGAGCCGCTGAGGAGCTACCAAAGAGCCACCGAGGAGCCAAGAAGGAGCCACTCAGGAGCCACCGAGGAATCACCCTGGAGTCACCGATGTGTCACTGAGGAGTCACGAGGAGAAATCGAAGAGAGACACAGGAGTCAATGAAGAGCCGCTGAGGAGCAGCTGAGGAATCCCCCATGAGTCACCAAGGAATCAACTAGGAGCCACCGAGGAGCCACCCAGGAGTCATAATGAGCCACTGAGGAGCTGCTATGTCCACGAGGAGCCAAGGAGGAGCTACTAAGGAGCTACCAAGGAATCACCCATGAATTACCAAGGAGCCACCGAGGAATCACCAAGGAGTCACCGAGGTGCCACTGAGGAGTCACTGAGGAGTCACATGGAGCTGCCAAAGAGCTACAGAGGAGCCGACGAAAAGCCGCTAAGGAGCAGCCAAGGAATCCCCCATGAGTCACCAAGGAATCAACAAGGAGTCACTGAGGAATCAGTAATTGAGGTGCCACCAAGGAGCCACCGAAGAGTCATGAGGAGCCGCTGAGGAGCCGTCAAGGAGTTGCCAAGGAGCCGCCTATACTTACATTGTTCCATCGGGTCCCATTATAACTATAAGACTCCTATCATTTAATCTGACGTTCAAAGACTTTCTTTGGTGTCCGCAGGATTAGGAGACTTTCTTCTTGTGGTCAGGATGCTCAAAACAGGAAAAGCATCCACCAATCTTCAGATATTTATATCCAGGAAACAGCCTGTTCCGGATGGAAAGTTCCTCCAAAGTCTTCTCTGTCAAAAGTGAAAAAACAACATTTTCTATGTTGGTGAATTCTCTGTGGGCAAAAGAAGTGAAAGTGGAGAAAGCAGAGGCCCCGAAAGCCAAGCCCTATATGTGATACTGTCTGCTGAGCTGTGTATCTAATCCTCTCCTGTGTGATACTGTCTGCTGAGCTGTGTATCTAATCCTCTCCTGTGTGATACTGTCTGCTCAGCTGTGTATCTAATCCTATCCTGTGTGATACTGTCTGCTGAGCTGTGTATCTAATCCTCTCCTGTGTGATACTGTCTGCTGAGCTGTGTATCTAATCCTCTCCTGTGTGATACTGTCTGCTGAGCTGTGCATCTAATCCTATCCTGTGTGATACTGTCTGCTGAGCTGTGTATCTAATCCTATCCTGTGTAATACTGTCTGCTGAGCTGTGCATCTAATCCTATCCTGTGTGATACTGTCTGTTGAGCTGTGTATCTAATCCTCTCCTGTGTGATACTGTCTGCTGAGCTGTGTATCTAATCCTCTCCTGTGTGATACTGTCTGCTGAGCTGTGTATCTAATCCTCTCCTGTGTGATACTGTCTGCTGAGCTGTGCATCTAATCCTATCCTGTGTGATACTGTCTGCTGAGCTGTGTATCTAATCCTCTCCTGTGTGATACTGTCTGCTGAGCTGTGTATCTAATCCTCTCCTGTGTGATACTGTCTGCTGAGCTGTGCATCTAATCCTATCCTGTGTGATACTGTCTGCTGAGCTGTGTATCTAATCCTATCCTGTGTAATACTGTCTGCTGAGCTGTGCATCTAATCCTATCCTGTGTGATACTGTTTGTTGAGCTGTGTATCTAATCCTCTCCTGTGTGATACTGTCTGCTGAGCTGTGTATCTAATCCTCTCCTGTGTGATACTGTCTGCTGAGCTGTGCATCTAATCCTATCCTGTGTGATACTGTCTGCTGAGCTGTGTATCTAATCCTCTCCTGTGTGATACTGTCTGCTGAGCTGTGCATCTAATCCTATCCTGTGTGATACTGTCTGCTGAGCTGTGTATCTAATCCTATTCTGTGTGATACTGTCTGCTGAGCTGTGCATCTAATCCTTTCCTGTGTGATACTGTCTGCTGAGCTGTGTATCTAATCCTATCCTGTGTGATACTGTCTGCTGAGCTGTGTATCTAATCCTATCCTGTGTAATACTGTCTGCTGAGCTGTGTATCTAATCCTTTCCTGTGTGATACTTTCTGCTGAGCTGTGTATCTAATCCTATCCTGTGTAATACTGTCTGCTGAGCTGTGTATCTAATCCTCTCCTGTGTGATACTGTCTGGTGAGCTGTGTATCTAATCCTATCCTGTGTAATACTGTCTGCTGAGATGTGTATCTAATCTTATCATGTGTGATACTGTCTGCTGAGCTGTGTATCTAATCCTCTCCTGTGTGATACTGTCTGCTGAGCTGTGTATCTAATCCTATCCTGTGTGATACTGTCTGCTGAGCTGTGTATCTAATCCTATCCTGTGTTATACTGTCTGTTGAGCTGCGTATCTAATCCTCTCCTGTGTGATACTGTCTGCTGAGCTGGGTATCGAATCCTGTCCTGTGTGATACTGTCTGCTGAGCCGTGTATCTAATCCTCTCCTCTGTGATACTGTCTGCTTAGCCGTGTATCTAATCCTATCCTGTGTGATACTGTCTGTTGAGCTGTGTATCTAATCGTCTCCTGTGTGATACTGTCTGGTGAGCTGTGTATCTAATCCTATCCTGTGTGATACTGTCTGCTGAGCTGTGTATCTGTGGCGCCCTGGACTAGCCAGGTCGTCACAGGGACAACAACACAACACCCCCCACCCCGAGATAGGCACATCAGCCAGACACAATTCCTTGTTGCCTCCCTCCAGGGGCTGATGTCCACACCAGGTGGGGTGGAGCCAGGCGGTTGGCCCCACCCACTGAGGAGTTCACAGCCCTGGAGGCGGGAAAAGGAAGTCAGTCAGTTAGGGAAGTGCAAGTGAGAGGAGTGAAGGAGAAGTGGAGGAGTGAACTGACCGTGTCCGGGTGTGTGGCCCGGGCACGAAGAGCAAGGTTGGCAGACGGTGGTAGTCGTCTGCAGGAGAGGCCGATCGTCGCGGAACCGTAGGACCGGGGTCGGGCGGTGGCCCGCCGGTACCGAACCAGGGAGTGAAGTGAAGCCAGCACAAACCGGCAGGGCCTGCGGACCTCGACCAGGCTTGGAGTCACCGTTAAACAGGTCAAATCCGTTAGTGACCGGAACCCCAGGGGTTTCCTAGCAGCCAAGACCCGATTGAAGGCAACCGTCCAAACAGCAAAAGGGAAATACTGTGTGATACTGCCTGCTGAGCTGTGTATCTAATCCTATCCTGTGTGATACTGTCTGTTGAGCTGTGTATCTAATCCTCTCCTGTGTGACACTGCCTGCTGAGCTGTGTATCTAATCCTATCCTGTGTGATACTGTCTGCTGAGCTGTGTATCTAATCCTATCCTGTGTAATACTGTCTGCTGAGCTGTGTATCTAATCCTCTCCTGTGTGATACTGTCTGCTGAACTGTGTATCAAATCCTATCTTGTGTGATACTGTCTGCTGAGCTGTGTATCAAATCCTGTCCTGTGTGATACTGTCTGCTGAGCTGTGTATCTAATCCTCTACTGTGTGATACTGTCTGCTGAGCTGTGTATCTAATCCTCTACTGTGTGATACTGCCTGCTGAGCTATGTATCTAATCCTATCCTGTGTGATACTGTCTGCTGTACTGTGTATCTAATCCTGTCCTGTGTGATACTGTCTGCTGAGCTGTGTATCTAATCTTCTACTGTGTGATACTGCCTGCTGAGCTATGTATCTAATCCTATCCTGTGTGATACTGTCTGCTGAGCTGTGTATCTAATCCTCTCCTGTGTGATACTGTCTGCTGTACTGTGTATCTAATCCTTTACTGTTTGATACTGTCTGCTGAGCCGTGTATCTAATTCTCTACTGTGTGATACTGTCTGCTGAGCTGTGTATCTAATCCTATCCTGTGTGATACTGCCTGCTGAGCTATGTATCTAATCCTATCCTGTGTGATACTGTCTGCTGAGCTGTGTATCTAATCCTCTCCTGTGTGATACTGTCTGCTGAGCTGTGTATCTAATCCTCTCCTGTGTGATACTGTCTGTTGAGCTGTGTATCTAATCCTCTCCTGTGTGATACTGTCTGCTGAGCTGTGTATCTAATCCTCTCCTGTGTGATACTGTCTGCTGAGCTGTGTATCTAATCCTCTCCTGTGTGATACTGTCTGCTGAGCTGTGTATCTAATCCTATCCTGTGTGATACTGTCTGCTGAGCTGTGTATCTAATCCTATCCTGTGTGATACGGTCTGTTGAGCTGTGTATCTAATCCTCTCCTGTGTGATACGGTCTGTTGAGCTGTGTATCTAATCCTCTCCTGTGTGATACTGTCTGCTGAGCTGTGTATCTAATCCTATCCTGTGTGATACTGTCTGCTGAGCTGTGTGTCTAATCCTCTCCTGTGTGATACGGTCTGTTGAGCTGTGTATCTAATCCTCTCCTGTGTGATACTGTCTGCTGAGCTGTGTATCTAATCCTATCCTGTGTGATACTGTCTGCTGAGCTGTGTATCTAAGGGTACCGTCACACTTTAGCGACGCAGCAGCGATCCCACCAGCGATCTGACCTGGTCAGGATCGCTGCTGCGTCGCTACATGGTCGCTGGTGAGCTGTCAAACAGGCAGATCTCACCAGTGACCAGCCCCCAGCCAGCAGCGACGTGCAAGCGACGCTGCGCTTGCACGGAGGCGGCGTCTGGAAGCTGCGGACACTGGTAACTAATGTAAACATCGGGTATGGTTACCCGATATTTACCTTAGTTACCAGCGCACACCGCTTAGCTTAGCGTGTGCAGGGAGCAGGAGCCGGCACTGGCAGCGTGAGAGCTGCGGAGGCTGGTAACGAAGGTAAATATCGGGTAACCACCTTGGTTACCCGATGTTTACCTTGGTTACAGCTTACCGCAGGCTGTCAGATGCCGGCTCCTGCTCTCTGCACATTCAGGATTGTTGCTCTTTCGCTGTCACACACAGCGATGTGTGCTTATCAGCGGGAGAGCAACAATAAAAAAACGAACCAGGGCTGTGTGTAACGAGCAGCGATCTCACAGCAGGGGCCAGATCCAGTGTCACACACCGCGAGATCGCTAATGAGGTCACAAAAAACGTGACTCAGCACCGATCTCAGTAGCGATTTCGCTGTGTGTGAAGCACCCCTAATCCTATCCTGTGTGATACTGACTGCTGAGCTGTGTATTATTATTAATTATTAATATAGCGCCATCAATTCCATGGCGCTTTACATGTGAAAGGGGTATACATAATAGGGACAAGTACAATAATCATAAACAATACAAGACACAGACAGGTACAGGAGGACGGAGTTCCCTGCCCGCGAGGGCTCACAATCTACAAGGGATAAGTGAGGATACAGTAGGTGACGGTATCTAATGTAATGTGTATCTAATCCTCTCCTGTGTGATACTGTCTGCTGAGCTGTGTATCTAATCCTTATTAATAATAATAATAATAATAATAATAATAGTAATAATAATAATACAATAATAATAGAACATAATAATAATAATAATAATAATAATAATAATAATTAATAATAATAAAAATAATAATAATAATAGAGCATATTATTATTATTATTACTATTAGTAGTAGTAGTAGTAGTAGTAGTAGTAGTAGTAGTAGTAGTAGTAGTAGTAGTAGTAACAATAATCCTAATAACAAAATATTAATAATTATGATAATAATACAATAATAATAGAACATAATAATACTACTACTAATAATAATATTAGAACATATTATTATTATAATTAATAATAATAATAATAATAATAAATTCAATAAAAATAGATAAAATCAATAAGAATAGAAGAATATACCTAGTTTCACTTTCTGACTTTTACTATTGTAATAATGTAGTTGATATATTCCCTTTAAAGTGTTTTTTCATCATCTCTTGGTCACCCGCGTGGTAGATCGCACACAGGTAAATCAGACGTACTGTTACTGTTTTGCTATTAGTAATTAAAGTCCACTGAGTCTGCATTAATGATTAGTCTTTTTATTGAAAAAGCAGCACAGAAAACATATATATTAAATATTATTTTTTCACATTATACTTTCAGTGTCCTACATAAGTTGCGTATACATAGTGTAAGTTCCAATCAGCAGGAACATACATAGTGATGGACAAGGACCGACTGTCCAAAAAGTTACAAAAATTCTAGTAATTGGATTCTCGATGACCATACTGGTATATATTTATAAAAAATACAATCCCTCATTGGTGGTTGTGTCATGGTCCAATAGGAAGACAGAGCATCTGATATTTGGTCCTACAAAATGACAGAATCTGACATGTCCTTTATGAAGCATTTGTTAAGTGATGTTTTTGAGGCCAGATACAATGAGGGATTTCTCGATGTCGCTAGTGTGAGTATATGGATAGGATTGCGAGCATAGCCAGGAATGGAGGCAGAAGAGCATTGTTTCGCAGAGTCTCCGCGTTATTTCTGTTCTTCATCTCCTGCATCCCATGAACAGAGACTGAACATCCTCGGAAGGCAGCTGCCCCTTGAGATTTTTCCATGCTCTCCGAGGCACAACCAGCCACTCTGATGGTAGCTCCTACAAGAGAACATATTAATTATACATCATTCATCACTCTTAAAGAAGAACTCCCATCAATTTTTTTATCCTCTTAACATATTGCAATCATCATAATATATTACTCTATGTACTTAAAATTGCTAATTGTTGCCTTTCTACCCAGTAAATTCTTCTCTTTTCTCTGCCTTATCTAAAAACAGGAAATTAGTTTTCCCTGCAGTAGTCTTCCTCCCACCACAGTCTTGGCCTCCAATGATGTATACAGCAGTCTCAGCCTCCTGTTATGTATATACCATAGTCTCAGCTTCCTGTTATTTATATAATACAGTCTCAATCTCCTGTTATGTATATACCATAGTGTCAGCCTCCTGTTATGTATATACCGCAGTTTCTGCCTCTTGTTATGTATATACCACAGTCTCAACCTCCTGTTCTGTATATGCCACAGTCTCAAACTCCTGTTATGTATAAATCGCAGTCTCAGCCTCCTGTTATGTATATACCACAGTTTCAACCTCCTATTATGTATATACCACAGTCTCCCTGACAATAAAAATTGCAGTGATGACTCATACAGGGAAAATAGACTTCCTGCTTCTACATAGAGCTTTGAAGGATTCAGCTAGTCTTTTTTTAATCCCATGATGTCATAGACTTAATGGAAAACAGAAGAATTAACTGGGTAAAAAAGATAAATGATTAATTGTAAGTACGCAGTGCAATATAATATGATGATTATAATATATTTAAAGGATGAACATGTTGAAGGGAGTGATTATTTTTTTAGCAATATTACATAATGGTGAAAATTATGGCTCCACTAACAATAGATGATGGTCACAGCTTCCCTCTCCCCCTCTCTGCGCAGTAACCTCTGCATAAATCACAGAGCATGCTCAGTCCACTCCACCATTGAAGCCAATGGGTAATAGTCTTGTATTAAATTTATTGCATTAAAACCAGATTAGTATGTATTAAATTCTTAAAAACAACAAAATAATAATAATATAATTTCCCTGTAAACAGAGGTGACGTTTTGAGGAATCCAATTATAGAAGTCCTCCGGAGGCTGTTTACTTGTGTTTATGGCCCTGACGTGAAAACATGTATCCAGGGTTTAAGGCATTTTTAAGACTCATAAATATTTATACTGGGTGTGACCTGAGAACGTAGGACGCAGAAAAAAGGGTAAGAGGTTGTGAAATCATCATTTCTTCTAAAATCTCTTGGGAAATGACTTTGTCTCCAAATATACAGTAAATCAAAATTATAACAATTAACAGTTATGAAATGGCTCCTAACAATAAAAAAGCTTCTGTGAAAAACTGGAATGAGCTGGAGCCTAATTAGTTTTTTTTTTTTACCTACCAGACAAAGGCACATCCAATATACAGATTCCATAGTTAATGGCTGTGGGAGATTTGGATATAATTTTGATGGAGTTTCAACAGCTCTACAAATGACAAACAGTGTCTTTACACTTGATACACACTTGTCACCGATCCGGGATTTGCTCCCCTAACCCTGGTCAATTAAACTTTGTTGTACACCACATCATGTCTTGGTATTAAAACATTTGTGTTTTTAATTCCAGTCTGCCTGTGTCTTCCAGTACCTCTGCTACCGGACTCCTTTCTATCTACGGCTTCCATTATCTCTGCTACAGGTCTCTTGTCTGCCTGCAGCTTTCAGTACCTTTAGTACCGGTCTCCTGCTTACCTGCATCTTCCAGTACTTCAACCTTTGGTTTCATGTCTGCCTGTAGCTTCCAGTACTTCTGATACTGGTTTCCTGTTTGCCTGCATCTTTCAGTACCTCAGCCTCCAGTCTCATGTCTGCCTTTGGCTTTCAGTACTTCTGATACTGGTCTCTTGCCTGCCTGCAGCTTCCAGTAACTCTGCTACTGGTCTATTGTCCACCTTCAGCTTTCAGTACCTCTGATCGCAATCTACTATCTGCCTGTGGTTTCCAGTACCTCTGCTACCAGTCTACTGTCTGTTTGCAGCCCCCAGTACCTCTGTTACTGGTATAATGTCTGCCTGTGGCATCCAGTACCTCTATTACTAGTCTAATGTCTGCCTGTGGCTTCCAGTACCTCTGCTACTGGTCTGTTTCCTACCTGCAGCTTCCAGCTACTCTGCTACCAGTCTCATTTCTGCCTGTGGCTTCCAGTACCTCTTTTACTGGTCTCCTGTCTGCCTGCAGCTTCCAGTACCTTTGGTTCCGGTCTTCTCTCTGACTCCATTTTCTAGTACCTCAGCCTCCAGTCTCATGTCTGCCTATGCTTTCAATATGTCTGCTACTAGTCTCCTGTCTAACTGAAACTTCCAGTACCTCTGCTACTGGTCTCTTTTCTGCCTTCAGCTTCTAGTACCCCTGTTACCCGTCTGTCTGACTGTGGCTTCCAGTACCTCTTCATTCGGTCTCATGTCTGCCTTCAGCTTTCAGTACCTTTGTTGCTAGTCTCCTGTCTAACTGCAGCTTCCAGTAACTCTGCTACCGGTCTTGTTTCTGACTGCAGCTTCTAGTACTTCTGTTGCTGGTCTACTGTTGCCTGTGGCTTCCAGTACCTCTACTACTAGTCTCTTGTCTAACTGCAGTTTCCAGTACCTCAGTTACCAGTCTACTGTCTGTCTTTGGCTTTCACTACATCTGCTACTGGTTTCTTGTCTGCCTTCAGCTTACAGTACCTGTGCTACTGGTCTCCGTTCTGCCAGCAGCTTCCAGTACATCTTTTACTGGTCTCCTATCTGCCTGTGGCTTCCAGTACCTCTGCTACTAGTCTTCTATCTGCCTGCAGCTTCCAGTACATCTGCTATTGATCACCTTTTTGCCTGCAGCTTCCAGCACCTCTGTTACCAGTCTTCTGTCTCCCTCCGGCTTCATTAGCTTTGCTACCAATATCCTATCTGTCTGTGGCTTACAGTACCTCAGCCTTCGGTTTCATGTCTGCCTTCAGCTTCCAGTACCTCTGCTACTAGTATACTATCTGCCTGTGGCTTCCAGTAGCACATCCTTAGGAGTCATATCACCCTTTGGCTTTCAGTACCTCAGTTACTGGTCTCCTGTCTTGGCAAATACTTATAGTCATGCTCGAACAAGGGAATGTCCGGCGCATGACACAAAACAGATGTACAGCGGAGATGGAAAGTGGGTACGAAGACCCTTATGGTAAGGAGAAGGGAGATGGGTCACCACCTGACAATAAGCTATGTCTTCTCTTTGAGCTTCGTAATGTCCCTAAGCGGGTCCTTCCCTCCCACCGCCATTACATACCTAGGCCCTCGCTGTCCCGCCACTCACCCTGGCTAGTGAAAAGGCCAATGAGTGCACTAGACTTCACTACTGCAGTAATAAGACAGAAGGGAAGGAAGACAGAGAGGGGAACATAGACAAAATAGATATAGAACAAACTTCACTGCTGCAGCCAAACACCAGGGCTGCAGGCAACATCCAAATGCTTCCTCTCTCCACTGTGGTCAATTCAGAGTTAGTGCAATTCTATCACCGGCATCAGGTGACAGAGCATGTGACTATTTAAAGGGAAGGAAAGTGGTCAGAAACTGGCTGCACCTGAGATTGATTGGATTGTTTGATCCAATATTTATCCCAATAAAATGGACATGGTTATTAGGGCATAGACCCTGCTACATTAATTCATCCCCTAGTACCAAGAATTGAATACTACAGGAAACCCCGGGGGACATAATTCCTTTATTTTTCTTGGTAAAAGCCTTGACTTATCTTAATGTTTTTTTCAACTGAAAAAATTGACACGATCTACTGCTCAGAAAGATCTGTACACAGGTTTGTTTGGTCTTACTTGACAGTAGATGTCATTGTGGTAACACACCCCTAAGGTTTCGGCCTGAGTAGTCACTGCATGGTACGTGACCGATGTAGAACATTCAGGTGCACAACTGCACAAACAGTATTATTTGCTTTTTGCATATTTTGCCTTTTGTATCTGACAAATCCATGCAAACACCTTCTGTAATAGAGGAGATTGGATCCAACATGTTCAAGCAGAGAACAAAAAGAACACAATGACCAAGCCAAGTACGATTAATTCAATCTAAAGGAGCTGAGATTAATGAACATGTAGATATGGATCATGACGTTACCCTACATTCTAGGTGGATTTAGACTACAGAGAATCTTTCGATAATTTTTTCACACACTGGCATAAGTGTATCATGGCCTGATGGGATCTCAGGGGATCTAGGACCAGAAGGTCACAGTGTATTGTTGATCACAAATCCGCTTTGGTGCTTCGTTTTACCCTGAGTTGGAGCGTATTTAATTCTACTGGTACTGAAGGAGTTAAGGTAAATTTCTATTCTGCATTGCACGGGGGTAGGACCATGAGAGAAGGACCCATGTAGGGACCCTGTAGAGTGCTGGGATCAACCTCAGATGCAGTGATAATACAGCCACTCCCTTCTGCTATAAATATCCACTCCTGATTTCTTGCTATGCCAGCTATAGTTCATACCTATGCTGTTCACTTTGAAGAAGCCAGTGTTTGGAGAATCTGATCTCTCACTTCTGTTGCAGCTGAGAAGTTCCCGCTGGAGAAGCTGTGAAGTGTCATTTGTTGTGTCTTTCCCCACCTGCTTGTCTTACCTTCCTCAACCTCAGGTGCAGTGATATAACAGGTAGCTGTAACCTCAGCTCCAGCCACTCCCTTGTTCTATGAATATCCACTACTCACTCCGCTCTATGCCGGCTATAGCTCATACCTATGCTGATCACTTATGTTGCAGCTGAGAAGTTTCTGCTCGAGAAGCTGTGAAGTGTTATTTGTTGTGTCTTTCCCCACCTGTTTGTCTTACCTTCCTCAACCTCATGTGCAGTGATCTAAGAGGTAGTTACAACCTCAGCTGCAGCCACTCCCTTCTAATATAAAAATCTGCTACTCATTCCTCTCTATGCTGGCTATAGTTCATACCTATGCTGTTCACTTCTGTTGCAGTTGGGAAGTTTCTACTGGAGAAGATGTGAAGTATTATTGTTGTGTCTTTCCTCACCTGTTTGTCTTACTTTCTTCAACTTCAGTTACAGTGATCTTATAGGTAGTTGTAACCTCAGCTGCAGCCACTCCCTTCTGCTATAAATATCCACACCTCATTTGTCTCTATGCTGGCTATAGTTCATACCTATGCTGTTCACTTCTGTGGCAGCTGTGAAGTTCCTGCTCGAGAAGCTGTGAAGTGTTATTTGTTGTGTCTTTCCCCACCTGTTTGTCTTACCTTCCTCAACCTCATGTGCAGTGATCTAACAGGTAGTTACAACCTCAGCTGCAGCCACTCCCTTCTAATATAAATATCTGCTACTCACTCCTCTCTATGCTGGCTATAGCTCATACCTATGCTGTTCACTTCTGTTGCAGTTGGGAAGTTTCTACTGGAGATGTGAAGTATTATTGTTGTGTCTTTCCTCACCTGTTTGTCTTACTTTCTTCAACTTCAGTTACAGTGATCTTATAGGTAGTTGTAACCTCAGCTGCAGCCACTCCCTTCTGCTATAAATATCCACACCTCATTTGTCTCTATGCTGGCTATAGTTCAGACCTATGCTGCTTACTTTCAAGAAGCCAGTCTCTGGAGAAGCTGACCTTTCACTTCTGTTACAGCTGAGAAGGTCCCGCTGGAGAAGCTGTGAAGTGTTATTTGTTGTGTTTCCGCACCTGTTTGTCTTACTTTCCTCAACCTCAGTTGCAGCGATCTAATAGGTAGTTGTAACTTCAGCTGCAGCCACTCCCTTGTTCTATAAATATCCACTCCTCTCTATGCCGGCTATAGCTCATACCTATGCTATTCACTTCTGTTGCAGCTGAGAAGTTCCTGCAGAAGAAGCTGTGGAGTGTTATTTGTTTAGTCTTTCCCCACCTGTTTGTTTTACGTGCCTCGTGTTGTCTTATTGCAATAGCAAGACTAGCATCTCATTGGTATTCATTAGTCAGGGTGAGTTCAAGGCCAATGAGGACCTAGGTACCTGATGGCGCATGGGGCAAGGACCCATCTACGGATCTGAGTGCAGTGATCAGCCTCAGGTGAGAGTTCAGAGGTGACCCCACAGCCCTTTTTCTCTACCTATCTCTGTGGTTAATCTGTGAGTGGTGTGACGTCCTCTCACTATCCAGATTCACCATGGAATATGTGCTACATTTACTGCTTCTGCTTATAAAGTCTAGAATGGTCGACACTATAACATGTGATGTGTCAGCTGCAGTTTTGTAGTACGGCAGAGGTCATTTTAGGTAATTCCTCCTAAGAAAATTCACAAATTGTTCAAATATGCCATGAATTTAATTTTAATCAATTTTCTCATCTCTACTTGTAATACATTACTATATATTGTAGCTGTAGTCATAGACATTGTATGTACTACAGGGAAGTGAGACTCACTATATATATATATATATATACTGTATATATATAGTACAGACCAAAAGTTTGCACGCACCTTCTCATTCAAAGAGTTTTCTTTATTTTCATGACTCTAAAAATTGTAGATTCACATTGAAGGCATCAAAACTATGAATTAGCACATGTGGAATGAAATACTTAAAGGGGTTATCCGGCTTCTTTGACATTTTTTTTTTTTATTTCCCTATTGGGCTACATTGGGGCAGGTAAGTAGATAGTGACCACTTACCTGCCCTGCTGTCAGCCCCTCTTCCCCGGCTCAGAGTGGTCATGTGACCGCTCCTGCCGCAATTTTGCTGCTTCCGGTCATTTCATGTCAACATGGGCAGGGCCATGTTGACATGCAAATGTGGAACAGCATGTCGCCTCCCTGCTGGGCGGCGACAGTGCAATGAGCCCCGCCCCCTTCCCTGCACCCTCCCACACATTCCCCCACACCTCCAGTAACCTGCCCCTGCACTGCTGTGGGGTCCGTGACCTGGGGGAGGGGCCTGGCGGCAGCTGCCGTGGTGTCAGCTCCAGCACCGGGCCCCCTGCCCAGGATCGCACATTTAAATGTACCGCCATCACAGATCACCGATGCCGGTACATTTGAAAGTGCTGATGAGAAGCAGCGCAGCGCTGCTTCTCCTCACTGTCCCTCCCGCTGTCTGTGCTCTCTTCAGCACAGCGGTGACGTCACTACTGTGCTGAAGAGAGCACAGACAGCGCACGAATGTGCAGGAGCGACGGGGACTGAGGACAGGTGAGTATGTACTCCACATGTGTTCCCGATGGGAATGGGGATGAGGATGGGGGGGTTGCAGAGCCATATGTGTGCGTGTGCAGAGCCATATGTGTGCGTGTGAGGTGCAGAGCCATATGTGTGCGTGTGCAGAGCCATATGTGTGCGTGTGCAGAGCCGTGTGTGTGTGTACGGTGCAGAGCCATGTGTGTGCGTGTGCAGAGCCATATATGTGCGTGTGCGGTACAGAGCCATATGTGTGCATGTGCGGTGCAGAGCCCGATGTGGGGCTGATATTTGCAATGCTGTAGTGATACCAGGTCAGGTGCTGGGGAAGAATACTGACAGGGAATGTGTGTGCAGGGGGCGGGCAGGGGGCGAGGCTGGACACTAGGGTGAGGCTGGACACTGGGGTGGGGCTGGACACTGGGGTGGGTGGTGACAGCTCTGACTGAAGTTTTGCACAGGAAGTGATCATGTTTGCTGGATCTGAATGTAAACAAGAGCTGCCGAGAATAAAGGGATAATTCAAGAGGAACAAAAGTTAGAAAACAAAAAATAACAATGTAGGTGTGATTTATATGACGATACAGCACAGATAAACTCAAAAATTTTTGTTAAGCTAATGTCGGACAACTCCTTTAACAAAAAAGTGTGAAACTGAAAATATGTCTTATATTCTAGGTTCTTCTAAGTAGCCACCTTTTGCTTTGATTACTGCTTTGCGCACTCTTGGCATTCTCTTGATGAGCTTCAAGAGGTAGTCACTGGAAATGGTTTTCCAACAGTCTTGAAGGAGTTCCCAGAGATGCTTAGCACTTGTTGGCCCTTTTGCCTTCACTCTGTGGTCCAGATCACCCCAAACCATCTCGATTGGGTTCAGGTCTGGTGACTGTGGAGGCCAGGTCATCTGGCATAGCCCCATCACTCTCCTTCTAAGTCAAATAGCCCTTACACAGCCTGGAGGTGTGCTTGGGGTCATTGTCCTGTTGAAAAATAAATGATGGTCCAACTAAACGCAAACCGGATGGAATAGCACGCCGCTGCAAGATGCTGTGGTAGCCATGCTGGTTCAGTATGCCTTCAATTTTGAATAAATCCTCAACAGTGTCACCAGCAAAGCCCCCCCCCCCCACACCATCACACCTCCTCCTCCATGCTTCACAGTGGGAACCAGCCATGTAGAGTCCATCCGTTCACCTTTTCTACAAAGACACAGTGGTTGGATCCAAAGATCTCAAATTTGGACTCATCAGACCAAAGCACAGATTTCCACTGGTCTAATGTCCATTCCTTGTGTTCTTTAGCCCAAACAAGTCTCTTCTGCTTGTTGCCTGTCCTTAGCAGTGGTTTCCTAGCAGTTATTTTACCATGAAGGCTGCTGCACAAAGTCACCTCTTAACAGTTGTTCTAGAGATGAGAAGGTGTGTCCAAACTTTTGGTCTGTACTATATATATATATATATATATATATATATATATATATATATATATATATATATATATATATATATATATATATATAAAAATATATATATATATATATATATATATATATATATATAATATAGTACAGACCAAAAGTTTGGACACACCTTCTCATCTCTAGAACAACTGTTAAGAGGAGACTTTGTGCAGCAGCCTTCATGGTAAAATAGCTGCTAGGATTCTCAGCTCCTCCTGCAAAACAGAGCGAATAATGCAGAGTTTGAGAATTTATTTTTGTAATTTTTAATTATCAATTTCATGGTGACGTTTCCTCATACATAGCAAATGTACACGGAATGTTCATAATATAATGCATCAGGTTTCAAAAAGAAAACAAAGCTATTATGGAGTTCATCTCTGCCTCTGCTTTATCCGTCCTTGTCCTTTCATCCCATGGGAACCTCTCCATAGATCTTTTATTATGTCCTGTATTTATTGTTCCTCAACTTTCTTTAGACTTTAAATGTCCTGAATAAGTCTGGATACATTGTACAGTACCCGAAATGTGACACCAAGGAGTAAAACTGTCTCTGTACAACTCTACTAAGAGAACAAATCAAGGCACTATGTGGTGTACAAAAATATAGCTACTATAATACTGCTCCTATGTACAAGAATATAACTACTATAATACTGCCCCCTATGTACAAGAATATAACTAGTATAATACTGCTCCTATGTACAAGAATATAACTACTATAATACTGCCCCTATGTACAAGAATATAACTACTATAATACTGCTCCTATGTACAGGAATATAACTACTATACTACTGCTCCTATGTACAAGAATATAACTACTATAATACTGCCCCCTATGTACAAGAATATAACTACTATAATACTGCCCCCTATGTACAAGAATATAACTACTATAATACTGCCCCCTATGTACAAGAATATAACTACTATAATACTGCCCCCTATGTACAAGAATATAACTACTATAATACTGCCCCATGTACAAGAATTTAACTACTATAATACTGCCCCCTATGTACAAGAATTTAACTACTATAATACTGCCCCTATGTACAAGAATTTAACTACTATAATACTGACCCATGTACAATAATTTAACTACTATAATACTGCCCCTATGTACAAGAATTTAACTACTATAATACTGCCCCTATGTACAAGAATATAACTACTATAATACTACTCCTATGTACAAGAATATAACTACTATAATACTGCCCCTATGTACAAGAATATAACTACTATAATACTGCCCCCTATGTACAAGAATATAACTACTATAATACTGTCCCTATGTACAAGAATATAACTACTATAATACTGCCCCCTATGTACAAGAATATAACTACTATAATACTGTCCCTATGTACAAGAATATAACTACTATAATACTGCCCCATGTACAAGAATATAACTACTATAATACTGTCCCTATGTACAAGAATATAACTACTATAATACTGCCCCTATGTACAAGAATATAACTACTATAATACTTCCCCCTAAGTACAAGAATATAACTACTATAATACTGCTCCTATGTACAAGAATATAACTACTATAATACTGCCCCTATGTACAAGAATATAACTACTATAATACTGCCCCCTAAGTACAAGAATATAACTGCTATAATGCTGCTCCTATGTACAAGAATATAACTACTATAATACTGCTCTTATGTACAGGAATATAACTACTATAATACTGCTCTTATGTACAGGAATATAACTACTATAATACTGCTCTTATGTATAGGAATATAACTACTATAATACTGCTTTCATGTTTATGAATATAATCACTATAATGTTGTGGCCGTTGGGCAAAAATATAGTTCCGAAGATGTGAGAAGGTTTATAAGTGAGTGACATCTTAAGATTTAAACGATTATTATCTAATTATATTGTTTACGTATAAAGTGAACGCTGCTATGTCATTATCTAGTGAAAGCATTAAGCAATATGGGCAGTTATTACAAAATACACAGAAGTAATTATATGTTGAAACGTATTATGTAGTGATTGTAGACAAGGAGATATTGGGGACAATGTATCAATACTAATTGTAAAACTTAGCAGAGTCTTAAAATGTGTCGGCTTTATGAAAGGGGTTAATGCAATTTCTAATTTTACTCCAGTGATTACTTCCATCACTTTGTACAAAGAATGAAACATTACTAAAGTATGAAACTTAATAAGTCATTTCATAAGTTCCTGAATGAATAGAACTACCCTGCTGTTCCTTTCATTTGTGACTTATCATGTGCCAAAACTTTGGAAGACTTTGTCCTTTTGAAGTTCGGTCGACGACTTCCAACTTTTTATAAGTGAAGATTGATAAACATAAGATTGTAACATTAATTGCAATAATAAAAAGAAATGTCAAGGGCTTGGACTCGTAACTAGCGAATGCCCGGCGTCCGCCCTTTCCTAGAAAACATCAGCTGGACTGTCGCAGTGTAAACAGCAAGTTCCTATTTTTCAACAACATCTTAGATGTTTAAGAAATATTAAAGTATTCTACAGCCAATAAAATTCCCACTGGTGACACATGTTGGAAAACCACGATTACAAAATGTTCCTAATGGTAAAAATAAAAAAATCTCATATTATATTACAAAAGTTGATCTGCAGCACCTACAAGAGAGATGTAAAAAGCACAAAAATGGATCTGCAGTACCAACAAGCAAACTGTAAAAAGAAGCACAGAAGTGGAGCTGCAGCGCCTACAAAAGAGCTGTAAAAGAAGCACAAAAGTAGATCTGCATCACGTACAAGAGAAATGTAAAAAGAAGCACAGAAGTGGAGCTGCATCACGTACAAGTGAGCTGTAAAAAGAAGCACAGAAGTGGAGCTGTATCACCTACAAGTGAGCTGTAAAAAGAAGCACAGAAGTGGAGCTGCACCACCTACAAGGGAGCTGTAAAAAGAAGTACAGAAGTGGAGCTGCACCACCTACAAGGGAGCTGTAAAAAGAAGCACAGAAGTGGAGCTGCACCACCTACAAGGGAGCTGTAAAAAGAAGCACAGAAGTGGAGCTGCACCACCTACAAGGGAGCTGTAAAAAGAAGTACAGAAGTGGAGCTGCATCACCTACAAGTGAGCTGTAAAAAGAAGCACAGAGGTGGCGCTGCATCACCTATATGTGAGCTGTAAAAAGAAGCACAGAAGTGGAGCTGTATCACCTACAAGTGAGCTCTACAAAGAAGCACAGAAGTGAAGCTGTAACACCTACAAGTGAGCTGTAAAAAGAAGCACAGAAGTGGAGCTGCATCACCTACAAGTGAGCTCTACAAAGAAGCACAGAAGTGAAGCTGTAACACCTACAAGTGAGCTGTAAAAAGAAGCACAGAGGTGGAGCTGCATCACCTACAAGTGAGCTGTAAAAAGATGCACAGAAGTGGAGCTGCACCACCTACAAGTGAGCTGTAAAAAGAAGAACAGAAGTGGAGCTGCATCACCTAAAAGTGAGCTGTAAAAAGAAGTACAGAAGTGGAGTTGCAGAATCTACAAGTGAGCTGTAATAAGAAGCACAGAATTGGAGCTTCAGCGCCTCCTGATGAACTGTAAAAATATTCACATAAGTGGAGTTAAGGTAACTACAAGTGATCTGTAAAAAAACAGAAGTAAAGCTGCAGCACCCACAAAAAAAGCTGTAAAAAGAAGCACAGTAGTGAATCTGCAGCACCTATAAACGAGGTGTTAAAAGAACCATAGAAGTAGAGCTGCAGAACCTTTAACTGAGCAGTAAAAAGAAGCACAGAAGTGGAGCTGCAGAACCTTTAACTGAGCAGTAAAAAGAAGCACAGAAGTGGAGCTGCAGCACCTATAAATGAGCTGTAAAGAGAAACAGAAATGGAGCTGCAGCACCTACAAGTGAGATATGAAAGAAGCACAAAATTGAATCTGCAGCATCCACAAGTGAGGTTTAAAAAGAAGCACTTAAATGGAGCTGCAGAACCCACAATTGAGCTATAAAAAGAAGCACAGAAGTGGAGGTGCAGCACCTACAATTGAGCTGTAAAGAGAAGCGTAGACCTTTATCACTTATAAGCAAGCTGTAAAAAGAAGCACAGAAGTGGAGCTGCAGCACCTACAAGCCAGCTGTGAAAGAAAGTACAGAAGTGAAAGAGCAGAAGCCACAAGTGAGCTGTAAACAGAAGCACAGAAGTGGAGCTGAAGAACTTACTAACGAGCTGTTAAGAAAAACACAGAAGTGGAGCTGCATCACTTACAAGCAAGCTGTAAAAACCAGCGCAGAAATAGAGATGCAGCAATTACAAGCAAGCTGTAAAAAGAAGCACAGAAGTGGAGCTGCAGCAACCACAAGCAAGCTGTAAAAAGAAGCACAGAAGTGGAGCTGCAGCAACCACAACGACCTCACTGCTTCACTACCGTGTGGAGCCGCCGCCCGATCTGCACCCCACCAGCTGTCTCCTCCCCACAATCCTATAGAATGTAACCCCGCAAGGGTAAGGCCCTCTTTCCTCTGTACTAGTCTGTCTATTGTAACTTGTGTATATATTCTGTATATATAACCCCTTCTCATGTACAGCACCATGGAATTAATGGTGCTCTATAAATAAATAATAATAATAATAATAATAATAACCACAAGCAAGCTATAAAAAGAAGCACAGAAGTGGAGCTGCAGCAACCACAAGCAAGCTGTAAAAAGAAGCACAGAAGAGGAGCTGTATCACCAATAAACAAGCTGTAAAAACCATCACAGAAGTGGAGATGCAGCAACCACAAGCGAGCTGTAACAAGAAGCACAGAAGTGTAGACTGTGAGCCCTCGCGGGCAGGGTCCTCTCCTCCTGTAGACTGTGAGCCCTCGCGGGCAGGGTCCTCTCCTCCTGTAGACTGTGAGCCCTTGCGGGCAGGGTCCTCTCTCTTCCTATACCAGTCTGTTTTGTACTGTTAATGATTGTTGTACGTATACCCTCTTTCACTTGTAAAGCGCCAAGGAATAAATGGCGCTATAATAATACATAATAATAATAATAATTATAAAAAGTGGAGCTGCAGCAACCACAAGCAAGCTTTACGGCCTTTGATTGTGGCACCTAAAAACAAAAGTATATCAGCATATTCATTACAATCCTAATATGAACACCTCCAAAAGTATATTTTTTCTTTTACTTGAGGTATAGCATTGATTCTAGTATACCGGTGTCATGCATGTTTGGTATCCGGTCTTCCTCATTAGCAATGTCTTGTAGATTTTGAGTTAAAGAAGTTGCAAAAATCTAAGCAGTTGCTAAAGAAGATCAATATTTTATGTAAAAATATTGGAGGAAGAGGGAATGTGAAAAAACTTGAGGGTGAATACTAAGCCCCCCTGATAAACCTGGAGACCCTTACCTTGCTCTCGGCTGGCTGAGTATTGAACGCAATGCGTTTCATCTCCGATGCAGTTGACCTGGGTTTTCACATCACAGGTTTGAGAATTTTTAGAAAAACACGATGGGCAGCTCATCCCGTTATCGGTAGAACTTGGTGGTTTCCCTAAAATCAATCAAATAAATTGCATAAATTATTATATTTCAAACTAAATAAAAAAAACAAAAACTTGCATTTCAAAAGTAATCTATTTTTTGTAATGCATAAAAAGTCAATAAAAGTTATTTATTAATTTGTCTTTCCACAAAAAGGGTGTTCTCTTTGTATAGCGCTTTTTGCCAGGGGTTCTCTCGCACCTGGCGTGACACCTGCAGTCTCACATCCCAATGTTACAAAGTCTCATTTTTATATATAATACTAGATGTAGCACACGGCATTGCCCGGGATAGTAACTGTCTCTCTGTCTCTCACCCAGTCTCTGTCTGTGTGTCTCTGTCTGTTTGTATCTCTGTCTGTCTCTTTCCTTGTCTATCTGTGTCTATGTCCCTGTCTGTCTGTTTCTATCTTTCTGTCTGTATTTGTATCAGTCTATCTGTCGCCATCTCTGTGTCTGTCTGTCTATCTCTATCTCTCTGTCTGTCTCTATATGTGTGTCTGTCTGTCTCTTTCCACTTCTGTCTCTTTCCCCATCTCTCTCTTTCCAGGTCTGTCTCTTTGCCCATCTGTCTCTTTCCCCATCTGTCTTTGTTTGTCTCTTTCCCCGACTGTCTCCTTCCAGGGCTGTCTCTTTCCAGGTCTGTCACTTTCCAGGTCTGTCTCTTTCCAGGTCTGTCTCTTTGCCCATTTGTCTCTTTGCCAAACTGTCTCTTTGCCCATCTGTCTCTTTCCCCGTCTGTCTCTTTCCAGGTCTGTCTCTGTCTGTTTTTTTCTGTCTCTCTCTATCTGTCATCTTATTACCTCACACATAAGCTTCTTATACTAACAGTTTATTTTGTTCCTATAGCAACCACTGACAGTTGCTATTAATAACCTGCAGCTCCCACCTATTCAGTTTAATGGAGGCAGGATTTTTGAGAGTAACTGTAAAGCGCGGGGTTAATTTTTCCCATCAAAACATAGTCTATGACGTTCCCTGGGTCACAGGGAAACCAAGGTCTGTGCAAAATTTCATGATTGTAGATGTGACGGTGCAAATTCCTTTAGCGGACATACATACATACACACACATACATACACACACATACATACACACACACATACATACACACACATACATACACACACATACATACACACACATACATACACACATACATACATACACACACATACATACACACACATACATACACACACATACATACACACACACATACATACACACACATACATACACACACACACACACACATACATACACACACATACATACACACACATACATACACACACATACACACACATACATAAATACATACACGTACATACACACTCATACATACACACATACATACACACATACACACACACACATACACACACACACATACATACACATACATACACACACATACATACATACACACATACATACACACACATACATACACACACACACACATACACATACATACACACACATACATACATACACACATACATACACACACATGCATACACACACATACATACACACTCATACATGCACACACACATACATACACACACACATACACACATACACTCACATACATACACACACATACACACACATACATACACACACACATATACACATACACACACACACATACACACATACAGTACATACACACATACATACACACACATACACACATACACACACATACACACACATACACACATACACATACATACACACACATACACACATACAGTACATACACACACATACACACATACACACATACATACACACATACAGTACATACACACATACACACACATACACACATACACACACATACACACACATACATAGATACACATACACACATACACACATACACACACATACACACACACATACACACACACACACACACATACACACACATACACACATACAGTACATACACACACATACACACATACACATACACACATACAGTACATACACACATACACACACTTACACACATACACACACATACATACATACACATACACACACATACACACATACACACACACATACACACATACAGTACATACACACACATACACACACATACATACACATACACATACACACATACAGTACATACACACATACACACACATACACACATACACACACATACACACACATACATACACACACATACACACACATACATACACACATACACACACACACACATACACACACACATACACACATACAGTACATACACACACATACACACATACACACACATACATACACATACACACATACACACACACACATACACACACACATACACACATACAGTACATACACACACATACACACACACACATGCACACATACACATACACACACATACAGTACATACACGCACATACATACACACACACACACATACACTGAGCTTTATATATTAGACTAAACACTTGGACATTTTTAATTTGGCATTCTTGAAAAAGTTAGGCTTGAACTCCTGCTGAGGTTACAGATATACTATCGTCATCCAACTGATCATGAAGAAACCGGAAAATGTTTGGACATCAAGGTCCCAAAATTTTCGAAGATATATAGTTTCAAAATAATTACATTCTTTATATTATTGATTCATTTGAGTTAATTAGTTTTTTACCCTGTAAAGTTTGGAATCCCGTCTAAACAATTCAATGTAAAAACAGTTTAGTTGCTACAAACGTCCGGTCTTTAGAAGTTTTGACAAATGATCCTTGTAATACGAAGGTGTCCCAATCAGGAAATGAAGCAACGGAACTCGAGTAAGACAAAAGAAGATTTCTTCATTTTCTCACACGCATTTTCCTTAGTAATCAGTATTTTTTTTTTGTTTATGGATTGTAGTTTATAACTATTCTTTACCAGTGATGAGCGAATAGTACGATATTATTCGTATTGGATATCTAGCCCTCTCCCAGTATTCAAAGCAGCAAAGAGAAGGTGATACTCATGTTTGATATTAGTAAGATTTCAGTGGACAGGACTAGAAATGTCAACATTCACTGGCAGGGCTCAGATTTTGGAAAGAGGTTTTGATTAACAATAGGGATGATCGAATACCTCAAATATTCGGCTTCGCGAATATTCAACGAATAACTCGCCGCTATGCGAATTTTTGTTGCGCAATGTAAGTCTATGGGAAGCCCGAATAGTTCCGAATAGTTGTTATTCGGATTTCCCATAGACTTACATTGCGCATCGAATATTCGTGAATAGTCGAATAGAGGCGACCTATTCGGAAAATATTTGTGAAGTCAAATAATTGAGGAATTCGATCATCCCTAATTAACAAGCTTAAAAAGTTTTTCTCAATATAGATTTACAGGAGTGGACTACTCTACTGTCTACCGGCTTTCTGCTTGCCAGGTGACAATAGCTAATGATTGATTGATAGTTCAAGCCAATGGCCATTACTACCACGCTCAGGTGCTCTGCACTCGTAACTAGTGATGAGCGGGCACTACCATGCTCGGGTGCTCAGTACTCGTAACTAGTGATGAGTGGGCACTACCATACTCGGATGCTCAGTACTGGTAACTAGTGATAAGCGGGCACTACCATGCTCAGGTGCTCAGTACTCGTAACTAGTGATGAGCGGGCACTACCATGCTCGGATGCTCAGTACTGGTAACTAGTGATGAGCGGGCACTACCATGCTCAGGTGCTCAGTACTTGTAACTAGTGATGAGCGGGCACTACCATGCTCGGGTGCTCAGTACTGGTAACTAGTGATGAGCGGGCACTACCATGCTCGGGTGCTCAGTACTGGTAACTAGTGATGAGCGAGCACTACCATGCTCGGGTGCTCAGTACTGGTAACTAGTGATGAGCGGGCACTACCATGCTCAGGTGCTCAGTACTGGTAACTAGTGATGAGCGGGCACTACCATGCTCGGGTGCTCAGTACTGGTAACTAGTGATGAGCGAGCACTACCATGCTCGGGTGCTCAGTACTGGTAACTAGTGATGAGCGGGCACTACCATGCTCAGGTGCTCAGTACTGGTAACTAGTGATGAGCGGGCACTACCATGCTCAGGTGCTCAGTACTGGTAACTAGTGATGAGCGGGCACTACCATGCTCGGGTGCTCAGTACTGGTAACTAGTGATGATATTTCTCCAGGCCGGCGGCTGCTGGAGCTTGCATTGTGCAGGAATGATGCCTGATCTTAGCTGTTCCTTCCCTGCTCCTTTAGGCTGTTGATGTGTGGGGCCTGGCTGCCAAAGAACACATTAAGAATAAAGCAATATGAACTCAATTAAACTATTTTTACCACTCGATATCCAGCGTCATTTAAGAAAACAGACTGAGCAATCCTTTGTGAGTACGTACAGTTGATGGAGCGGTTATTGCAGAAGTCCTCGGCGCAGCACTCGGTGGTGACTCTCACACGGAATTCCTTTGTGGTCAGAGTCGCTGGGTGGCTGCAGTTGTACACGCTTCCACAGGATTTCTCCACGACTGCACTTTTAATTTCTCCTAAAATAGAACATGGTAAAAAGAAACATTCATCAGGTTTATTCAGAATATCTGTTATTTACATGTGACATTTCTCAGTTTGCTATGATACTAGATTCTTTTCATCCAAGAATATCGACTCACAAAGGTATATACAAGAGGTGTCATATGATTCAGCATTCACTATAGATGATGTCACAGCTCACCTCCTCCCCTTGTGTACAATGACTGATAACACCACTATATGCACATGATAACGCAGGACCTTTTGCACTAAGTGATGTCACAGCTCACCTCCTCCTCCACCTGCACAATGACTGAGTGATAACCACTCTATAAACAGTACATCACACAGGATCCACCATTTAGTTGATAGTCATAGTTGATTTCACAGCTCACCTCCTCCTCCTTTACAATGACTGATAACACCATTCTATATAGCAAATAATATAGGATCAACCAGTCACAGTAGCTGATTTCACAGCTCACCTCCTTCTCCTCATGTACAGTAAAAGATAAAACCTCTATATACAGTAGACATTACAGGACCCACCATTCACAATAGGTTATGCCATAGCTCACCTCCTCTTCCTGTATAATAAGTGATAACAACTCTATATACAGTAGATAACAAAAAATCCACAATTCACAATAGGTGATGTCACAGTTGACCTCCTCCCCCTCCTTTACAATGACTGGTAGCATCTCTATATGCAGTTGATAACACAGGATACACGATTCAAGATGCGCGATATCACAGCTCACCTCCTCCCACTACTTTAAAAATAACATGGGATCCACAATTCACAATAGGTGATGTCCCAGCTCACCTCCTTCTTCTGTATAATGACTGATAATGCCTCTATATACAGTAGATAACACAGGATCCACCATTCACTATAGGTGATGTCACAGCTTACCTCCCCCTCCTGTACAATGACTGATAACACCTCTTTATATAGTAGATAACACAGGATCCACCATTCACAATAGGTGATATCAAAGCTCACCCCCTCCTCCTTTACAATGACTGATAAATCCTCTATATACAGTAGATAACACCGGATCCATCATTCACAATAGGTGATGTCACAGCTCACCTCATCCTGTCCAATGGCTTATAGCACTCTATATGCAGCTGATAACACATAACTCCATTCACAATAGGCGATGTCACAGCTCATCTCCTCCTCCTGAACAATGACTGATAACACCTCTATATGCAGCTGATAACACAGGATCCTCCATTCACAATAGATGATGTCACAACTCATCTCCTCCTGTATAATGACTGATAACACCTCTATATACAGTAGATAACACAGGATCCACCATTCACAATAGGTGATGTCACAGCTCATCTCCTCCTCCTGAACAATGACTGATAACACCTCTATATGCAGCTGATAACACAGGATCCTCCATTCACAATAGATGATGTCACAACTCATCTCCTCCTGTATAATGACTGATAACACCTCTATATACAGTAGATAACACAGGATCCACCATTCACAATAGGTGATGTCACAGCTTACCTCCTCCTCCTGTACAATGACTGATAACACCTCTTTATATAGTAGATAACACAGGATCCTCCATTCACAATAGATGATGTCACAACTCATCTCCTCCTGTATAATGACTGATAACACCTCTATATACAGTAGATAACACAGGATCCACCATTCACAATAGGTGATGTCACAGCTTACCTCCTCCTCCTGTACAATGACTGATAACACCTCTTTATATAGTAGATAACACAGGATCCTCCATTCACAATAGATGATGTCACAACTCATCTCCTCCTGTGCAATGACTGATAACACCTCTATATACAGTAGATGACACAGGATTCACCATTCACAATAGATGATGTCACAGCTCACCTCCTCCTGTATAATGACTGATAACACCTCTATATACAGTAGATGACACAGGATTCACCATTCACAATAGATGATGTCACAGCTCACCTCCTCCTGCATAATGACTGATAACACCTCTATATACAGTAGATAACACAGGATCCACCATTCACAATAGATGATGTCACAGCTCACCTCCTCCTGTATAATGACTGATAACACCTCTATATACAGTAGATAACACAGGATCCATCATTTACTATAGGTGATGTCACAGCTCACCTCCTATAGTACATTATACGAATACTGTATGTCCTTTTTATGAAAATATTAGGACTTTGAAAAAATCTAAGTAGGTCTCTTCTGTAACCGAAGATTAAGCTCTTAGTTACCTCTATCATCTTTAAGAGTGGTCTCGGTGAGGGTCACCATGCAGCGATTTTGTGGAGATTTGCAGAGCTCATGGGGTCCGGTACAACTGTTCTCGTTAATTGCGTAGCATACTTCACATTCCAGGGCAGCACCTGGGGGAAGAAGAAAATAATATGTCAGCAAAGCATACAATGCATCGGGCTGTGGAGAAAGTCAAGAGAAAGCCATTGTTAGCCTTCTGCTTGGCATTTCTGCCAGTCCGGCAATCCTGATCTACAAGTCTTCTGTATCAATTTTCATCAACTTCACTTTCATAAATTTTGGATTGTTCTTTAGAAAGTGTAGCCGATTAATAAAAGTTTAGATTCCGATTCTTCTATAAAAAGTTTTAGGTGATTGGTAGAAGTTTAGATTCCGACTGCTCTTTTAAAAGTTCAGGCGATTGGTAGAAGTTAAGATTCCGATTGCTCTTTAAAAAGTTTAGGCGATTGGTAGAAGTTTAGATTCCGATTGCTCTTTTAAAAGTTTAGGCGAATGGTAAAAGTTTAGATTCCCATTGCTCTTTTAAAAGTTTAGGCGATTGGTAGAAGTTTAGATTCCGACTGCTCTTTAAAAAGTTTAGACGATTGGTAGAAGTTTAGATTCCGACTGCTCTTTAAAAAGTTTAGACGATTGGTAGAAGTTTAGATTCCGACTGCTCTTTTAAAAGTTTAGACGATTGGTAGAAGTTTAGATTCCGATTGCTCTTTTAAAAGTTTAGACGATTGGTAGAAGTTTAGATTCCGATTGCTCTTTTAAAAGTTTAGGCGATTGGTAGAAGTTTAGATTCCGATTGCTCTTTAAAAACTTAAAAAGTTTAGGCGATTGGTAAAAGTTTCGATTCCGATTGCTCTTTAAAAACTTAAAAAGTTTAGGCGATTGGTAAAAGTTTAGATTCCAATTACTCTCTAAAAAGTTTAGGCGATTGGTAAAAGTTTAGATTCCGATTGCTCTTTAAAAATTTTAGGCGATTGGAAAAAATTTAGATTCAGATTGCTCTTTAAAAAGTTTATCAATTGGTAAAAGTTTCGATTCCGATTACTCTTTAAAACGTTTAGACGATTGGTAAAAGTTTAGATTCCGACTGTTCTTTAAAAAGTTTAGGCGATTGGTAGAAGTTTAGATTCCAATTACTCTTTAAAAAGTTTAGGCGATTGGTAAAAGTTTCGATTCCGATTGCTCCTTAAAAAGTTTAGGTGATTGGTAAAAGTTTAGATTCCGATGGCTCTTTAAAAAGTTTAGGTGATTGGTAAAAGTTTAGATTCCGATTGCTCCTTAAAAAGTTTAGGCAATTGGTAAAAGTTTAGATTCCGATTGCTCTATAAAAAGTTTAGGTGATTAGTAAAAGTTTAGATTCCAATGGCTCTTTAAAACGTTTAGGTGATTGGTAAAAGTTTAGATTCCGATTGCTCTCTAAAAAGTTTAGGCGATTGGTAAAAGTTAGTGTAATGCTGCCACCAGGGGGAGCCAGAGCTCTGCAGCAGACGACACTACACAGAGCAATGAGAACCAGGAAGGAAATGCACAGCGTTCTCATGCACTGCCTAATCAGCACAGCTGAGAGGCAGAACTGCAGGGTTTGTAGGAATAGTCGGACAGGCTGGGTCAAACACCGTACGGGCAGAAGCAGGACCGGAGGAGCGAGCAGAAGCAAAGTCAAAGTCAGGCTAAGGTCAGTACCGGAGGAAGCAACCGAGTGGGGAATAGGAGGGGGGGGACACAGGACAGGAGGGACGACCAGGGGATGAAACACAGACAAGGGCACGGGGACACAGGAACAGACAGATCAGGATATCACTCACAGGACCAGCAATCACAGGCAAAGCAGAGCTAAGCTTATAACCGGCACTGGTTCACTGGAAGTGTCAGCTTTTAAGGCATCCAGGGGCCGGAAGGGAGGCCCGAGAGAAGGCTCCGCCCCCTATGTGGATAGGGAGGCGAATCATGACAGTTAGATTCCGACTGCTTTAAAAAGTTTAGGCGTTTTGAAAAAAGTTTAGATTCTGATTGCTCTTTAAAAAGTTTAGGTGATTGGTAAAAGTTTATATTTCAATTGCTCTTTAAATGTTTAGGTGATTGGTAAAAGTTTAGATTCCGATTACTCTTTAAAACGTTAAAAAGTTTAGGCGAATGGTAAAAGTTTAGATTCCCATTGCTCTTTATAAAGTTTAGACGATTGGTAGAAGTTTAAATTCCGATTGCTCTTTATAAAGTTTAGGCGATTGGTAAAAGCTTACATTCCGATTGCTCTTTAAACAGTTTAGGTGATTGGTAAAAGTCTAGATTCCTTTCGATTCCATCAATGGTGGGTGGGTCCATTAGTGAAGACTTTGTTGCCCTATGACCAATTCGAATTTCTAGGATCTTCTTATAGAAAACAGAACAAAAAAATTCTAAGTCTATGTTGACGTTATCCAACCAATCAGTGCCACGATATACTGTATTTTGGAGATGTATCTTATAATAAGTGTTTACCAATAGAAAACCCTTTAATAAAGAGTCACCATTATTCCAAAGCCACCTTTGACTCGTCTCTGGATGAAGGAATGGTTGAATAATTTTGACGATCTCTTACATAGTTTTGTAAGTTGAAGAAAAGGTTCATCAAGTTCAACGTTCCTCAATCAATTTTCTCTTAGGTCATGGAAAAATCCTTGTCTATTTTAAGGCCACATTTGACAAGTTTTACGCTCTGGGTAAAGGTCTGTCTAGTGGCTTGGTTGAATAGTTTTGTAGATATCTTACAAAGTAACAAAATCACGCTTGCCGGGTGTAGCAAGCATGGCGAGGTGCATTCAGACCTCCATGTGTCTGAAGCACCACAAAAAAAATACAAGAAAAAGGGGGCACTAGGGACACAAATATAACGGGAGGCCCTAGAACTAGTGAAAGGGGTAGGTGGGCACCTCCTAACCTCACCTGCAGCTGTACCTCCTCTCTTCACCAGTCCCTATACAGTCTCCACAACTGTTGCCGAACAGGAACCTATGAAGATCCTGTAGTAACCCTGACAAGTGAGGGGCAGATGGGGTTCACTAGACCTCATCGCTGCACTAGCAACACACCAGGGAAGTAAAGACAAACAGAGGGGAAAAACAACCAAAAGGATATAGCACAGGGAACTACAACTGCAGAACCTTCCTTCAAGGCGGCCAGGACACAAATGACTTTGTATCTTCAGCAGGGAATGCTAGGACTACATCACTATTTAAAGCTGAAGGGTGTAGCTACTTAGTAAGTGCAGCTGATCACTCAGCAAGGAACTGCTTAGGAAAAGCTGCAATAGCAAAAACTGGCACTTAACCACTTCAGTGCCAAGAGAAACGAAACCCATTCAAATGAACAGAGCCAGATGAGAGACTCCAGTCGAAAGGCTGTCACTGAAAAAACTTTGATCCATCAAGTTCAAACTTTCTCCATCATTTTCTTTTTCTTTGGTCAGGAAAAAATATTTCCAGGTTAGTCAAAAATTTGTCTTTCAAAATACATTAGAAAACATCCAGGATTTCTGGATAACCCCAGTTTGTGATTTTGGAGAAAGATAAAAGATTGCTTGTAAGAAGTATCAAGAAATTAACCCTTTCAGGGAATGTTGTCACTTGGTATTTCTGGAAGGTAACTCTTTTGTAAAAGGTTTCGAACAATATGACCACACAACCCAAGAGTTTTTGCCAAAACATATGTTTAATCTGGGATTAGTAAAACCAGCTTGAGCGTTGTACGACTCGTTGGGTGTTAAGGCGCCATAGAATGGCTCGACCTTGTGGCATCTTAAGGAGAATATGGCTCTTTCAGGGTTGCAAAAGTGTCATGAGTCTGTCATGGCCTCATGGGCTCTTAGACGGATCTGGGATCAGAAGGTCACAGTGTATTGGTGATCTCAGATCCCTTTTATGCCGGCGTTACACGGTATGATCTATCGTGCGATCGCACGAGTGATCGCACCCGCCTCCGTCGTTTGTACATCACGGGCAATTAGTTGCCCGTGGTGCACAAAGTTGTTAACCCCCTGTCACACGTACTTACCTCCCGGACGACCTCGTTGTGGGCAGCGAACATCCTCTTCCTGGAGTGGGAGGGACGTTCGGCATCACAGCGACGTCACACAGCCGTCGGCCAATAGAAGCGGAGGGGCGAAGATGAGCGGGACGTAACATTCCGCCAACCTCCTTCTTTCCTCATTGCTAGCGGGACGCAGGTAAGCTGTGTTCGTCGTTCCCAGGGTGTCACACGGAGCGATGTGTGCTGCCTTGGGAACGATCAACAACTGGCGCGCCGAAGGAGGGACAATTTTATGAAAATGAACGACGTGTCAGCGAGCAACGATAAGGTGAGTATTTCTGCTCGTTAACAGTCGCTTGTAGCTGTCACACGCTACGATATGTCAGACGATGCCGGATGTGCGTCACTAACAACGTGACCCCGATGACATATCGCCCGATATATCGTACCATGTGACACTGGCATTAGTTTCACTAATTGTTTACCGTGAGTTTGAGGATATTTATTTCCATCTAATTAGGAATGGGTTAAGGTCCATTTCTATCCTGCAGTGATCTAACTGGTAGTTGTAACCTCAGCTGCAGCTGCTCCATTTTTCTATAAACATCCACTCCTCATTACTCTCTAATGCCGGCTGAAACTTATATCTATGCTGTCCACTTTGAAGGAGCCAGTCTCTGGAGAAGCTGAGGTGTTGCTTCTGTTGCAACTGAGAAGTTGCTGCTGGAGAAGCTGTGAAGTGTTATTAGTTGTGTTTTTCCCCACCTGTTTGTTTTACCTACCTTATGTGCGTCTTGCTGGCCTTCACTAGTCAGGGTGAATGCAGGGCCATAGAGGGCCTAGGCACATGATGGCACCTTGGGGGAAAGACCCATTTAGGGACACTGGAGAGTGCAGAGATCAGCCTTAGGTGTGGTTTAGGAGGTGACCATGCTTCCCTCTTCCTAGCACCAGGGTCTTCTATTGTATTGCTACCCTGGTGAAGTCTCTAAATTGTGCCCCTCAACAGGAGTCCTCTCGTACCTGGTGTGATACTTCTAGCTACACCTTGACAGTAAGGACCTATAGAGGTACCAGGGGAGTAGCTGAAAGGTGAAGAGCTAAAAGGGCATGTGCATGTGTTTCTATACTTGGCTAAGCCCGTGAACCCAACCTTTGTTTTTAGTGAAAGAATGCCAAGCTACGGCTCGGAACAGCTCAAGTTCTATCTTGCCATCAATAGATGAACTATGGCTCAAAGTTTTAAATCTCATACTTATTCACTGCTAGGCCTTTACTGCTTTGACACAGTTGTTAAAAGGGTTGTCCAGGCTTGGGTCTCAAGTCTGTAGTCACTCTATATGACTGCAGACTTCTGAATCCTCACGGCGTGCACTGTGCGCACTGTCATGGTCTTCTGGTCATGTGACCACAATTATGCAACCACATTCCGACTAAATGTGTCCAGTGTTGTTTAATTCATTTGTGCCTGCATAAATTGTAATGTGACCACGTGTATGCAAGTCAGATACTTGCGATCACACGTCTGCACGCTCCAGGAAAATCCTGACAGCATGCAAAATGCGCACTGTCATGATTTTCTGGTCATGGGTCCACAACTGTGCAATTTGCATACTTACTGCCACAGTAGATGTGTCCAGCCAAGTTTAAATGCAAGTCGCATGTCTGCATTCTCCCGGAAAATCCTGAAAGCATGCACAATATGCACTGTCAGGATTTTCTGCTCATGTGACCGCAAGTATACGGTTCACATACTTCCAGCAACATTCTGACTAAACATGTCCAGCCTTGTTTAATTTACTTGTGCTTGTCTAATTGTAAAGTGACCATGCGTATGCAAGTCAGATACTTGTGGTCACACGCCTGCCCGCTACTGGAAAATACCGACAGTATGCACACTGCTCACTGTCATGTGACCACAAGTATGCAATTTTCATACTTCCAGCCATACTAGACATGTCCAAGCTTGTTTAATGCACTTGTGCCTGTCTAATCATAACATGACCGTTTGTATGCAAGTCTCATACTTGTGGTCATGCACATGCTCGCTCCTCGAAAATCTTGACAGCGCACATTCTGCGCACTGTCTTATAAGCATAAGTACACGATTTGCATACTTCTAGCCACACTAGACGTGTCCAGCTTTGTTTAGTTCACTATATGACTGCAGAATGCTGAATCCTCACAGCGTGTACAGTGCACAATGTCAGGATTTACTGGTCATGTGATCGCAAGTATGGAACTCGCATACTTCCAGCCACATTCCGACTAAATGTGTCCGGCTTTGTTTAATTCACTTCTGCCTGTCTTATCGTAACATGACAGTTTGCATGCAAGTCAGATACCTGGCTGGGGTAACACTCCTGCCCAATCCTGTAAAATCCAAACAGCATGCACACTGCACATTGTCATGTGACCATAATTATGCGATTTGCACACTTCCAACCACACTAGACATGTCCAGCCTTGTTTAATCCACTTGTTCCTGTGTAATCGTAACATGACCATGCGTATGCAAGTCAAATACTTGCGATTACACATTCGCCGCTTCCAGAAAATCCAGACAGTATGCACATTGCTCACTGTCATGTGACCACAAGTATGTGATTTGCATACTTCCAGCCACACTAGACGTGTCTAGCCTTGTATAATTCACTTGTGCCTGTGTAATCGTAACAAGACCATGTGTATGCAAGTCACATACTTGCGATCACACGCCCGCCGCTTCCAGAAAATCCTGACAATATGCACATTGCGCACTGTCATGTGACCACAAGTATGTGATTTTCATACTTCCAGCCACACTAGACATGTCCAGCCTTGTTTAATTCACTTGTGCCTGTATAATCGTAACATAACCGTGTGTATGCAAGTCCCATACTTGCGGTCTCGGAAAATCTTGACAGCATGCACACTGCGCACTGTGACAATTTACAAGTCTGCAATCCCATAAACTAACTTCAGACTTGAGCCTCAAGTATGGACAACCCCTTAAAGAATGGGATCCATAAAAATAAGATTGTCAGATAGCTTTTTATCTCAAAACTGGATTTAATCAGATGAATAAAAAAAATGTTTTTGGACTCTTCAACCTGTCAAAATCCTTCCAATTTTCAGTATCTTTCTTTTCTTTCTATTATTTATTTTTCTTGTAACCAAAAGGAAAAAAATAAAAATTGTGAAATACTTGGCAATGTAAACACTGGATGTGTGCCGGCTGTGGACACGTGCAGCGATTTCCCTGTGTTTGGCAGGGCAGACAGTCAGGAAAGAAGTAATTTAGGTGGCATGTGCCAAGAGCAAAATGGTTCCACATGTGTTCCCAGCCCGACATGAGCCCAATGCTGAGCCGCGGATAGGTGAAAATGCAGAAAAATACAAGTCTGGTTACAAGTAGTCAGTCACGTAGGCCAGGTCTAATTATAATCACTTAACGAGCTTCTCTCATCTGCGCCTTTGATGTTCATTAGGAAAATTAAAGAAGATGGGATCCAGTAAGTGAAAACTTCACATAAAGTGTTATATAAAAGTAGCTATCATTAAAGGGTTATTATTATTATTATTATTATTATTATTATTAATAATAATACATTTCTCCAATTCAAAATGTAGTACAGTTCTCCTGATTAGCTGTGTCACGTACCTCATGTGCAGGGTATTGCAACATCTTAGGTAAGATCTTAAGGTGTTATATACTCATCTCCAGTATCCTATCCCAATATGTAGTAGGTGTAATAGTAATAATATTATTAACATATATCTCCGATTAGAAATATAGTATAGTTCTCCTGATTAGCTGTGTCACTTAACTCATGTGCAGGGCATTGAACATCTTAGGTAAGATCTTAAGGGGTTATACCCATTTCCAAGATCCTATCCCAATACGTAGTAGATATAATAATAATATTAGCAAATTCTCCAATTAGAAATATATTATAGTTCTCCTGATTAGCTGTGTCACTTAACTCATGTGCAGGGCATTGCAGCATCGTAGGTAAGATCTTAAGGGGTTTAACTCATCTCCAATATCCTATCCCAATATGTAGTAGTTATAATATTAAAATTAAGAAATTCATTCTATTCGAAATGTCGTCGTGTGCAGGGTATTGCAACATCTTAGGTCAGATCTTAAGGTGTTATACTCATCTCCAGTATCCTATCCCAATATGTAGGAGGTGTAATAGTAATAATATTATTAACAAATATCTCCGATTAGAAATATAGTATAGTTCTCCTGATTAGCTGTGTCACTTAACTCATGTGCAGGGCATTGCAACATCTTAGGTAAGATGTTAAGGGGTTATACCCATTTCCAAGATCCTATCCCAATACGTAGTAGATATAATAATAATATTAGCAAATACTCCAATTAGAAATATAGTATAGTTCTCCTGATTAGCTGTGTCACTTAACTCATGTGCAGGGCATTGCAACATCTTAGGTAAGATGTTAAGGGGTTATACCCATTTCCAAGATCCTATCCCAATACGTAGTAGATATAATAATAATATTAGCAAATACTCCAATTAGAAATATAGTATAGTTCTCCTGATTAGCTGTGTCACTTAACTCATGTGCAGGGCATTGCAGCATTGTAGGTAAGATCTTAAGGGGTTTTACTCATCTCCAATATCCTATCCCAATATGTAGTAGTTATAATAATAACATTAAGAAATTCATTCTATTCGAAATGTCGTCTAATTCCCCTGATTAGCTGTGTCACTTCCGCATGTGCAGGGCATTGCAGCATCTAAAGTAAAATCTTAAGGGTTTATACAAATCTCCAATATCCTATCCCAATATGGAGTAGGTGTAATAATAATAATAATAATAATAATAATAATAATAATAATAATAATAATAATTAATTATGGCAAATAACTCCATTTAAAAATGTAGTATAGTTCTCCTGATTAGCTGTGTCACTTAACTCATGTCCAGGGCATTGCAACATCTTAGCTAAGATCTTAAGGGGTTATACCCATTTCCAAGATCCTATCCCAATATGTAGTAGATATAATAATAATATTAGCAAATACTCCAATTAGAAATGTAGTATAGTTCTCCTGATTAGCTGTGTCACTTAACTCATGTGCAGGGCATTGCAACATCTTAGCTAAGATCTTAAGGGGTTATACCCATTTCCAAGATCCTATCCCAATATGTAGTAGATATAGTAATACTATTAGCAAAAACTCCAATTAGAAATATAGTATAGTTCTCCTGATTAGCTGTGTCACTTAACACATGTGCATGGCATTGCAGCATCTTGCAATAATAATATTAAGAAATTCATCCAATTCGAAATGTAGTCTAATTCTCCTGATTAGCTGTGTCACTTCCTCATGTGCAGGGCATTGCAGCATCTTAGGTAAGATCTTAAAGGGTTATACCCATCTCCAATATCCTATCCCAATATGGAGTAGGTGTAATAATAATAATAATAATAATAATAATAATAATAATTAATTATAGCAAATAACTCCATTTAAAAATGTAGTATAGTTCTCCTGATTAGCTGATTAGCCTCATGTGCAGGGCATCGCAACATCTTAGCTAAGATCTTAAGGGGTTATACCCATTTCCAAGATCCTATCCCAATATGTAGTAGATATAATAATAATATTAGCAAATACTCCAATTAGAAATATAGTATAGTTCTCCTGATTAGCTGTGTCACTTAACTCATGTGCAGGGCATTGCAGCATCTTGCCATAATAATATTAAGAAATTAATCCAATTCGAAATGCATTCTAATTCTCCTGATTAGCTGTGTCACTTCCTCATGTGCAGGGCATTGCAGCATCTTAGGTAAGATCTTAAAGGGTTATACCCATCTCCAATATCCTATCCCAATATGTAGTAGGTGTAATAAAAAATAATAGAAAATACCTCAAATTAAAAATGTAGTCTAATTCTCCTGATTAGCTGTGTCACTTACTTCATGTGCAGGGCATTGCAGCATCTTAGGTAAGATCTTAAGGGGTTATTCCCACTTAAAATATCCTATCACAATATGTAATAGATATAATAATAATAATACTAATACTACTACTACTACTACTACTACTACTACTACTAATAATAATAATAATAATAATAATAATAATAATAATAATAATAATCATTATAATATTTGCAAATATCTCTAATTAGAAATGTAGTCTAATTCTCCTGATTAGCTGTGTCACATACTTCATGTGCAGGGCATTGCAGCATCTTAGGTAAGATCTTAAGGGGTTTTACTCATTTCCAATATCCTATCCCAATATGTAGGAGGTGTAATAGTAATAATAATATTAACAAATATCTCCAATTAGAAATGTAGTATAGTTCTCCTGATTAGCTGTGTCACGTACCTCATGTGCAGGGCATTGCAGCATCTTAAGTAAGAGCTTAAGGGGTTATACTCATCTCCAATATCCTATCCCAATATGTAATAGGTGTACTAATAATAATAATACTACTTCTGAAAAGTATTCTGTACAAAGATTGGTCAATCCTGTTATCTGTGTGTGGAGATGTTAACAGTCATTGTACAAATGGGGGAAGGAGGTGAGCTGTGAAATGTTGCATTGTGAACAGTGTATCCTGTGTTATCCACTATTGCTGTAACCATGCCTGTGGTGATAATGAGACTTCTGAAAAGTCTTCTGGACAAACAGGGATTAAAATACCCCAGTGACAAGTAGTATACTGTAATTTCAAGATTTCTACTTTTGAATACCATGCCTGTGAGGATAATGAGACTTCTGAAAAGTCTTTCAGAAAAAAAACAGATTAAAATACCCCTAGTGACAAGTGTGATAATTTCAATATTTCTATGTTTTAATACAATATGTTTTTAATATTGTGATGTAAAAAAAAAATAATACAAGACATCAAAGTCTAAAAAACCCCACAAAATCCTGATAAATTGGTTATTTCACGATGATACATTCCTTTTGAAAGAAACAAGTCTGAAAAATGTTTCTTCTATAAATTGCCACCACTCGTTGATAGCTAGGTCCTGTGGTTTCTACAAATGCATAAACTAAAGTCTCATCTCTGGTTTCCTCCCAAGACTAGAACTCATGAGTTGCGAGCTCTTTGTCCATATGCGATGGCGCTACCATTGAGCCGCTGCCGGTAATTAAGTTTCCATGTGTATAGAAGGAGCTGAAGTCAATGAGGAGGAGCCACCGAGGAGAAACGTAACCGTGACCAAAAATCCACCCTACTAAGAGTGTAAATTAGTGTCTTCTTTGAAGGTTGGTGAACTTGCTCCAGCCTGTTTAGGCATCGAAATTGTAAGATGCCAACTCAATCCATCAAGTCATATTGGATGGGTCTTGGACGTCACGTTGACTTCTCTCTATGGTTTCTCAATCTCCTTGACTTTAACAAGGTAATTAATTTATGGTACCTGCGGGGATTGACAAAATCCAGATTCTACCTTTGTAAGCACCAGACAAAGCTAGTTTTAAGATGTCAAACTTTCCATCGAAAGGTCTTGACCTTAGTTGGCTAATCAGCTGAGGTATGTCAGGTCACTATACGAGGAATGTTCATTTCTTAAGTCCAGCAAAGGTTGTGCTCTCCTGTCTCAGTACATAAATGTAGACATCGCACTATACAATGTACCCAGCTGGAGTACATGGTGTGGCCCGGATAGTAAATACGTGCCTCTCTCCCACTCTCCCTCTCTCTCTGTCTGTCTCTCTGTCTCTGTCTCTGTTTGTCTTTCTGTATCTTTCTGTCTCTCTCTGTCTGTCTCTGTCTGTCTCTCCGTCTGTCTGTCTCTCTGTTCGTCTGTTTGTCTCTGTCTCTCTGTCTCTTTGTCTCTCTTTTTCTGTCTCTCTCTTTCTGTCTCTCTGTCTGTCTCTGTCTTTCTGTCTCTCTGTCTGTCTCTGTCTTTGTCTTTCTCTATCTGTCTCTCTGTTTGTTTCTCTCTCTGTCTCTATATTTGTTTCTCTGTCTCTCTCTCTCTGTCTCTCTCTCTCTCTGTCTGTCTCTCTGTCTCTATACTCATCTTTCTCTTTCTGTCTCTCTCTGTCTGTCTCTGCCTGTGTGTCTCTGTCTGTCTGTCTCTCTGTTTGTCTGTTTGTCTCTGTCTCTCTGTCTCTTTGTCTCTGTCTTTCTGTCTCTCTCTTTCTGTCTCTCTGTCTGTCTCTCTGTCTTTCTGTCTCTCTGTCTGTCTCTCTGTCTGTCTGTCTCTCTCTGTCTTTCTGTCTCTGTCTGTCTCTCTCTGTCTTTCTGTCTCTCTGCCTGTCTCTCTCTGTCTTTCTGTCTCTCTCTGTCTGTCTCTGTCTTTGTTTCTCTCTCTGTCTCTATATTTGTTTCTCTGTCTGTCTCTCTCTCTCTGTCTCTCTCTCTGTCTCTGTTTGTCTCTCTGTCTCCATATTCATCTTTCTCTTTCTGTTTTTCTCTGTGTGTCTCTGTCTGTCTCTCTCACTTTCTATTTGTCTGTGTCTGTCTGTATCTCTTTCTCTCTCTCTGTCTCTCTCTGTCTTTGCCTCTCTTTGTCTCTCTCTCTCTGCCTTTGTTTGTCTCTCTATCTCTCTCTCTATCTCTCTCTGTTTGTCTCTCTCTCTGTCTCTCTCTCTGTCTCTCTCTGTATGTCTATCTATTTCTCTCTGTTTGTCTCTCTCTGTCTCTCTCTCTCTCTCTCTGTCTCTCTATCTCTCTCTGTTTGTCTCCCTCTCGGTTTTTCTCTCTATCTCTCTCTTTTTGTCTCTCTGTATGTCTCTCTCTGTCTCTCTCTGTTTGTCTGTCTGTCTCTCTCTGTCTCTCTCTCTCTGTTTCTCTCTCTCTCTCTGTTTGTCTCTGTCTCTCTGTCTCTCTCTCTGTTTGTCTCTCTCTCTGTCTCTCTGTTTGTCTCTCTCTGTCTCTCTTTTTCTCTCTCTCTCTCGGTCTGTCTCTCTGTCTCTCTCTGTCTCTCTATCTCTCTCTGTTTCTCTCTCTGTTTGTCTCTGTCTGTCTCTGTCTCTCTGTCTCTCTCTGTGTCTCTCTCTCTGTCTCTCTCTCTTTCTCTCTCTCTGTCTCTCTCTGTCTGTCTCTCTATCTCTCTCTGTTTGTCTCTCTCTCTATCTCTCTCTGTTTGTCTCCCTCTCTGTTTTTCTCTCTATCTCTCTCTGTGTGTCTCTCCTCTCTCTCTTCTCTCTCTGTCTGTCTCTCTATCTCTCTCTGTTTGTCTCTCTCTCTCTATCTCTCTCTGTTTGTCTCCCTCTCTGTTTTTCTCTCTATCTCTCTCTGTTTGTCTCTCCTCTCTCTCTTCTCTCTCTGTCTCTCTCTCTATCTCTCTCTGTTTCTCTCTCTCTCTTTCTCTATCTCTCTGTGTTTGTCTCTCTCTGTCTCGCTCTGTTTGTCTCTCTGTCTCTCTCTCTCTCTTTCTCTCTCTGTCACTCTCTGGTCATATAGACTTTCCAGGGTCGTTAACCATGACCTATTGAATGGTCTTGATGACTAGTTCTCCTTCCCTCACCCAGCCTTAGGCAACTCCTTATTTTGTTGGATGGTAACTGTTACGGGGGAACCGGCAGATTAGGACCAGGGGGTATATATCCTAATCGCCAGTCGGGGCCCACCGTGCTCCAGATGACAAAGGAGCTGCTGGCACCTGAGGGTTAGGCGGAGAGTATAGAGCTGGATGGCTCTGAGATAACCCAGGAACTCTGGGAACCGGTCACGTGTGTTGGGACACGTCAGACCGGACGACAACCCGATTAGCGTTTTGGTGCACCTAGCGCTACGCCAACCACGTGTGCAGGAAACACGTCAGGCCGGATGGTAACCAGGTAGCGTTGACCGGAAGACCGCCACGAAAGCGCCCTGTCGGCCACGTGTGTAGGACACGTCAGGCCGAGCGGTCCTCCGATTAGCGTTTCTGGCCACCTCTCGACTGGCCACGTGTGTGTAGGACACGTCAGGCCAGATGGGTACACCAGTAGCATTGACTGGGAAGCCGAGGAGGATAAGGAACACCCTGTTAACTCCACAGGGGTCCTGGGGTACGCTGTCCGTGCGCGTAGGGGGCACAACCGGACAGGTGGCGCAGCAGGTGTGTTGTCCGTGTGCGTAGGGGGCACAATCGGACAGGTGGCGCAGCAGGTGCGTTGTCCGTGTGCGTAGGGGGCACAATCGGACAGATGGCACAGCAGGTGCGTTGTCCGTGTGCGCAGGGAGCACAATCAGAAAGGAAGCACAGCAGCCGCAGCCCAGTTAACGCCACTGGGCTTCTATAGCAAGACTGGAACGGCAGGAGGGAAGCACGGCGCCTGACCCTGATGTGCCGAGCCACGAATCTTGGCGTGACAGGCACCGTTCGCCTAACCCTACCTACCGCTTCCCAACATAGGCTTATGCCGCAATGAGGCTCTAACATGGAGGTGTGCTCTGACTGAGCAAAAGTGAAGACTGCGCCCTCCATGTTGTCTCCAGCCCCTTTTATAACCTGGGTCCGCCCCAAACCCAGGGTGGAACCACCAAGGTCCAATAGCAGAGTGCCATGTCATCAGTGACGTCACATGCGACCTATTCGGAACCGCCACGTCATTGATGACCTTATGGCAGCCACGCCCCAAACACTTCACCAGTCATCGTCTGACGACCAATACTGAGGTGCCAGATCATAGGGGCGGGCCTCTGCGAGCCAGTCCGGAGTTGCCACGTCATCAAGACACCTGACACCCTCTGCCCTATCAGGACCTGCCACCTCATGAACATGCTCAGTGAGGTCCTTACCAGACCTAGCCTCTGATGCACTAAGTGCCTGAGCATGCTCAGTAGCCTGAGCCACAGGCTTAGAAAGCAGACTATCAGTTTGAGCATGCTCAGTAGCCTGAACTGAGGACTTAGTCTCAGACATAACACAAACAGGCTGAGCATGCTCACTAGGCAAAACACCGGGCTTAAACTCTGGCTGGGGTAAATCGGCGCACGCATGCGCACTAGCCGCCTCTCCACACTTAGACGTGGTGGAAGGAACAGCCAACTGGACGACCCGAGGCAAGGCCAAGAACGGCAGCCGGCGTCTGGGCGCAACAGGAACCGCAGCAGGCTGCTTGCGGCTATGGCGGCGCCGGTTCGTAACAGTACCCCCCCCTCTAGCGGCCCTCCCACTCGAATGGTCTATAGTCACCACAGATACCACTGAGCGACGGGCGGAAGATGGAGACATGCAGTGGGAGCTACAAGACTCGCTCCACCGCGTAATCACCCCAGACGACCAGTCGATATGTGGGGAATGTTGCTTCAACCAAGGAATACCCAGCAGAATATCATCTGCACCCTTAGGGAGAACCAGAAATGAAATTCCCTCACTATGCACAGATGACATGGCAAGGGTAATGGGCACTGTCCGCTGGTGAATTACCTTGGGCAACAAGGACCCATCCAATACACGGACTCTCACTGGCCTTGGCATTTGCACCAGTGGGATGGCATGCCGCCGGGCAAAAGAGGAGGAGATGAAACTATCCCCAGCACCTGTGTCCACACTTGCCCTTGTGGACCATGTTGACCCCTTAAAGGAAATGGACGCGGGAAACGTCACCCTAATGGATGACGCAGAGTCCAGTCTACCTTCAGCTATGGTCACCAATCGCGGTCGCTTACCCTGACGCTTTGGGCAACGGTTGGCATAATGACCATACTGCCCACAAGCGAAACAGGAAATGCCCTTGCGACTCGAAGACCTAGCAACACCAACCCTAGAGATGTCCATAGGGACAGAGATGTCCTCTAAGGGAGGTGCAGTAGGAGAGACCACTACAGTGGCTGAACGACCCTCTGACCTGCGCTCCAGCTGACGTTCGGAGGTACGCAGGTCAATGCGGGTAGCCAGAGTCATGAGGCCCTCAAGGGTAGTTGGAACCTAACGCGACGCTAATGCGTCCTTCACGTGCGAGGCTAATCCCCTCCAGAACAGTGGAATGAGAGTCCTCTCTGACCACCCCAGTTCTGCAGCAAGTGTCCTGAAACTCACAGCATATTGACTTGAGGAGGTACGCCCCTGCTCCAAAGTCAGTAGCTGTAGGGCCGAGTCGTGAGTGACCTGAGGCCCCAGGAACACTTGTCGCAAGGACTCCAAAAACTCCTTAGAGTCCTGTACTACGGGGTCATTCCTCTCCCACAATGGTGTAGCCCACTCCAGTGCTCTATCAGAGAGCAAGGAGATGATAAACCCCACCTTCGACCTCTCTGTAGGAAACCGTGCAGCCAACAGCTCTAGATGGACTGAGCACTGGTTCACGAATTCCCTACATGCCTTGCTGTTCCCCGTAAACTTGTTGGGCAGCGAGAGGTGAGGGAGGGTTGGAGTAGGCTTGGTGACTGACACCATTGCAGCCGCTTGAGCCACCACATCATCCATATCAGCAGCAAGAGCAGACTTCTCCAGAGACCTCACTCTAGCATCAAGCTGCAGCATGAACTGACGTAGCTGCTCCATCTCCGCCATGCCAGCCAGACCCTGGCGCAGTCTTACTGTTACGGGGGAACCGGCAGATTAGGACCAGGGGGTATATATCCTAATCGCCAGTCGGGGCCCACCGTGCTCCAGATGACAAAGGAGCTGCTGGCACCTGAGGGTTAGGCGGAGAGTATAGAGCTGGATGGCTCTGAGATAACCCAGGAACTCTGGGAACCGGTCACGTGTGTTGGGACACGTCAGACCGGACGACAACCCGATTAGCGTTTTGGTGCACCTAGCGCTACGTCAACCACGTGTGCAGGAAACACGTCAGGCCGGGTGGTAACCAGGTAGCGTTGACCGGAAGACCGCCACAAAAGCGCCCTGTCGGCCACGTGTGTAGGACACGTCAGGCCGAGCGGTCCTCCGATTAGCGTTTCTGGCCACCTCTCGACTGGCCACGTGTGTGTAGGACACGTCAGGCCAGATGGGTACACCAGTAGCGTTGACTGGGAAGCCGAGGAGGATAAGGAACACCCTGTTAACTCCACAGGGGTCCTGGGGTACGCTGTCCGTGCGCGTAGGGGGCACAACCGGACAGGTGGCGCAGCAGGTGTGTTGTCCGTGTGCGTAGGGGGCACAATCGGACAGGTGGCGCAGCAGGTGCGTTGTCCGTGTGCGTAGGGGGCACAATCGGACAGATGGCACAGCAGGTGCGTTGTCCGTGTGCGCAGGGAGCACAATCGGACAGATGGCACAGCAGGTGCGTTGTCCGTGTGCGCAGGGAGCACAATCGGAAAGGAAGCACAGCAGCTGCAGCCCAGTTAACGCCACTGGGCTTCTATAGCAAGACTGGAACGGCAGGAGGGAAGCACGGCGCCTGACCCTGATGTGCCGAGCCACGAATCTTGACGTGACAGGCACCGTTCGCCTAAGCCTACCTACCGCTTCCCAACATAGGCTTATGCCGCAATGAGGCTCTAACATGGAGGTGTGCTCTGACTGAGCAAAAGTGAAGACTGCGCCCTCCATGTTGTCTCCAGCCCCTTTTATAACCTGGGTCCGCCCCAAACCCAGGGTGGAACCACCAAGGTCCAATAGCAGAGTGCCATGTCATCAGTGACGTCACATGCGACCTATCCGGAACCGCCACGTCATTGATGACCTTATGGCAGCCACGCCCCAAACACTTCACCAGTCATCGTCTGACGACCAATACTGAGGTGCCAGATCATAGGGGCGGGCCTCTGCGAGCCAGTCCGGAGTTGCCACGTCATCAAGACACCTGACACCCTCTGCCCTATCAGGACCTGCCACCTCATGAACATGCTCAGTGAGGTCCTTACCAGACCTAGCCTCTGATGCACTAAGTGCCTGAGCATGCTCAGTAGCCTGAGCCACAGGCTTAGAAAGAAGACTATCAGTTTGAGCATGCTCAGTAGCCTGAACTGAGGACTTAGTCTCAGACATAACACAAACAGGCTGAGCATGCTCACTAGGCAAAACACCGGGCTTAAACTCTGGCTGGGGTAAATCGGCGCACGCATGCGCACTAGCCGCCTCTCCACACTTAGACGTGGTGGAAGGAACAGCCAACTGGACGACCCGAGGCAAGGCCAAGAACGGCAGCCGGCGTCTGGGCGCAACAGGAACCGCAGCAGGCTGCTTGCGGCTATGGCGGCGCCGGTTCGTAACAGTAACCTGATCCATGACAATAGAAAAATCTCTAAATTCTCTATGGAATCTCGAGAAAGGAGTTTGAAAAACTCTGCAAACTTTGATGTTTCAAAATGAAACTTGAGAACTGTATTTTCACTAATGATCTCATTGAGTGTCACCTTCTACCGAAACGACAAAGAATGATTCACTGACGGAAGTAATAGTTATTCTCCTTTTTTGGACTTTCCCATTCAAAAACTGAAGTTACTAACTATGAAGAGAGAAAAATACCTTGAACCAGGAGCAAGGGGATGTCTTTTCCAGTTTCTGACCAAAATGTAACCTCATACTAGTGGCCACACGTAATTTTAAAATGATAGAGTCCTCTTCTCTTTCTATACAGCAGGTGTAATAAGTATTGAAGACGCCAAAAAATATCTAAGTAAATATATTTCTAAAGGTATTATTTGCATATGTCACGCTCGCCACCGGTTAATGATACTGCGACGAGCTAGAAAGTGGACCTACTGGACCTCAGGGCAACCTCGGGCCTACTCCAACGAGGTGTAGAGGACCGGGACTGTGACAGCTGACCCCCAAGAGAGGGGTAGACACAGGAGCAGGCAGGACAGAGTCTAAAGTGCAAACAGGGACCACCAGGGTGCCTGAAAGCAGATGGCACAGACAGGACAGACAGCTAGAGTCTCTAGCATAAACAGGGCAGGACGGCCAGGGACAGTCACTAACAAGGCAGAAGGCACGACCAGGGCAGGACAGACAGGCAAGTCACTAACAAGGCATAAGGCACGACCAGGGCAGGACGGAGAGGCAAAGTCACTGACAAGGCAGAAGGCACGACCAGAGCAGGACGGACAGGCAAAGTCACTGACAAGGCAGAAGGCATGACCAGGGCAGAACAGACAGACAAAGTCACTAACAAGGCAGAAGGGACGACCAGGGCAGGATGGACAAAGTCACTAACAAGGCAGAAGGCACAACCAGGGCAGGAAGGACAGGCAAAGTCAGTGACAAGGCAGAAGGCATGACCAGGGCAGAACAGACAGACAAAGTCACTAACAAGGCAGAAGGCACGACCAGGGCAGGATGGACAAAGTCACTAACAAGGCAGAAGGCACAACCAGGGCAGGACGGACAGGCAAAGTCACTGACAAGGCAGAAGGCATGACCAGGGCAGAACAGACAGACAAAGTCACTAACAAGGCAGAAGGCACGACCAGGGCAGGATGGACAAAGTCACTAACAAGGCAGAAGGCACAACCAGGGCAGGACGGACAGGCAAAGTCACTGACAAGGCAGAAGGCATGACCAGGGCAGAACAGACAGACAAAGTCACTAACAAGGCAGAAGGCACGACCAGGGCAGGACGGACAAAGTCACTAACAAGGCAGAAGGCACAACCAGGGCAGGACGGAGAGGCAAAGTCACTGACAAGGCAGAAGGCACAACCAGAGCAGGTCGGACAGGCAAAGTCACTGACAAGGCAGAAGGCACGACCAGGGCAGGATGGACAAAGTCACTAACAAGGCAGAAGGCACAACCAGGGCAGGAAGGACAGGCAAAGTCAGTGACAAGGCAGAAGGCATGACCAGGGCAGAACAGACAGACAAAGTCACTAACAAGGCAGAAGGCACAACCAGGGCAGGACGGACAGGCAAAGTCACTGACAAGGCAGAAGGCATGACCAGGGCAGAACAGACAGACAAAGTCACTAACAAGGCAGAAGGCACGACCAGGGCAGGACGGACAAAGTCACTAACAAGGCAGAAGGCACAACCAGGGCAGGAAGGACAGGCAAAGTCAGTGACAAGGCAGAAGGCATGACCAGGGCAGAACAGACAGACAAAGTCACTAACAAGGCAGAAGGCACAACCAGGGCAGGATGGACAAAGTCACTAACAAGGCAGAAGGCACAACCAGGGCAGGAAGGACAGGCAAAGTCAGTGACAAGGCAGAAGGCATGACCAGGGCAGAACAGACAGACAAAGTCACTAACAAGGCAGAAGGCACGACCAGGGCAGGATGGACAAAGTCACTAACAAGGCAGAAGGCACAACCAGGGCAGGACGGACAGGCAAAGTCACTGACAAGGCAGAAGGCATGACCAGGGCAGAACAGACAGAGAAAGTCACTAACAAGGCAGAAGGCACGACCAGGGCAGGACGGACAAAGTCACTAACAAGGCAGAAGGCACAACCAGGGCAGGACGGAGAGGCAAAGTCACTGACAAGGCAGAAGGCATGACCAGAGCAGGTCGGACAGGCAAAGTCACTAACAAGGCAGAAAGCACGACCAGGGCAGGATGGACAGGCAAAGTCACTGACAAGGCAGAAAGCACGACCAGGGCAGGACGGACAGGCAAAGTCACTTACAAGGCAGAAGGCATGACCAGGGCAGGACGGACAGGCAAAGTCACTGACAAGGCAGAAGGCACAACCAGGGCAGGACGGAGAGGCAAAGTCACTAACAAGGCAGAAGGCACAACCAGGGCAAGACGGACAAAGTCACTAACAAGGCAGAAGACACAACCAGGGCAGGACGGAGAGGCAAAGTCACTGACAAGGCAGAAGGCACGACCAGAGCAGGTCGGACAGGCAAAGTCACTGACAAGGCAGAAGGCATGACCAGGGCAGAACAGACAGACAAAGTCACTAACAATGGGGAGATAAGGTATGCACACCAGTGACTATGGAAGGGGAATACATGTAATAGCAGAAACTGCTGTGTGAATACTGACATGAAAAATTCAATAGCTATATGTATAGAATGAAATGTGAAAAATGGAACCTGCATTACTGCCATGAATATATGAATAAAGAGAAATTTAGCTACTGAATTGATCAATGCAATAGAGCCCCAACACTACGCCAAAGTATTTCTCTACGTTGGGGTCCCTAGCTTGTGTGTGTCCTCTCATGCAGTTAAAAAACTTACCGTGTATGGGAAGCTGAGACCCAGGCTATATATACGATGTGGATTGGCAATAGGTGTGTATGGGGAGGGTTCACAAACGAAAAACTACTAACATTAAGGAATAACGTTTGGAACTCCATTCTATGTCTGAACGTTATTCCTTAATGTTAGTAGTTTTTCGTTTGTGAACCCTCCCCATACACACCTATTGCCAATCCACATTATACGCATATATAGCCTGGGTCTCAGCGTCCCATACACGGTAAGTTTTTTAACTGCATGAGAGGACACACACAAGCTAGGGACCCCAACGTAGAGAAATACTTTGGCGTAGTGTTGGGGCTCTTCTGCATTGATCAATTCAGTAGCTAAATTTCTCTTTATTCATATATTCATGGCAGTAATGCAGGTTCCATTTTTCACATTTCATTCTATACATATAGCTATTGAATTTTTCATGTCAGTATTCACACAGCAGTTTCTGCTATTACATGTATTCCCCTTCCATAGTCACTGGTGTGCATACCTTATCTCCCCATAGTGATGTTTTTTAGGTTTTTTGCACCCAGTTCAGACATAGAATGGAGTTCCAAACGTTATTCCTTAAAGTCACTAACAAGGCAGAAGGCACGACCAGGGCAGGACGGAGAAAGTCACTAACAAGGCAGAAGACACAACCAGGGCAGGATGGACAGGCAAAGTCACTAACAAGGCAGAAAGCACGACCAGGGCAGGACGGACAGGCAAAGTCACTGACAAGGCAGAAGGCATGACCAGGGCAGGACAGACAGACAAAGTCACTTACCAGGCAGAAGGCACGACCAGGGCAGGACAGACAGACAAATTCACTAACAAGGCAGAAGGCATGGCCAGGGCAGGACGGACAGGCAAAGTTGCTGACAAGGCAGAAGGCACAACCAGGGCAGGACGGACAGGCAAAGTCACTGACAAGGCAGAAGGCATGACCAGGGCAGGACAAAGTCACTGACAAGGCAGAAGGCATGACCAGGGCAGGACCGACAGGCAAAGTCACTGACAAGGCAAAAGGCACAACCAGGGCAGGACGGACAGGCAAAGTCACTGACAAGGCAGAAGGCACGACCAGGGCAGGATGGACAGGAAAAGTCAATGACAAGGCAGAAGGCACGACCAGGGCAGGACGGAGAGGCAAAGTCACTGACAAGGCAGAAGGCACGACCAGGGCAAGATGGACTGGCAAAATCACTGACAAGGCAGAAGGCACAACCAGGGCAGGACAGACAGGCAAAGTCACTAACAAGGCAGAAGGCACAACCAAAGCAGGACAGGCAGGGAGAGTCTCTAGTACCAACAGGACAAGCAGAGTTCAGGTACAGGCAGATCGGGACAGGAAACAAGCGCCAACAGGCAGGACAGGCTGGTAGCCAGGTACAGACAGGACAGGACTGGAACCAGGTGCCAACGGGCAGGGACAAACTGGACCCCAGGTGCTAATGGACAGGACAGCCTGGGAACCAGGTACAGGACAGGACCGATTGGACCTAGGAGCCTACAGGCTGAATGGGCTGGGAACCTGCTTTTTGTTCAGGAACGGAGTCTTACATGGTGACAGCGCATACAGGCCATGGAAGAAGAGTGCATTACTTATATTGTTTGAAACAATTATACCTGCAGATTCCAAGTCTTTTTCTAGCTCTCCACAGATGGTCCTTGGTGTTTGCACAACTCTTCTACTAATTCTATATACTGCCCTGTCTGAAATCTTGCAGGGAACACCTGGTTGTGGTCAGTTTAAGGGGAAATGATGTTTGTTCCACTTGCAGATTATGGCCCCAACAATTCTCACTGGAACCATCAGTAATTTAGAAAATGTTCTGTAACTAATGTCATTTCTATGTTTTGCAACAATATGGTTGTGAAGGTCCTGGAACAGCTCACTGGTTTTACTCATTATTAGATGTTTCTTGTGTGGCAAAATATTATTTTTCACTAAGTGGCAAGATTGCTTTTTAACTTCTGATAGATCTCAACTGATGTTGTGACTTTTTATATAGATTCTTGCACTTCTTATTCTTTCTGTTTTCAATACTTTTTCCCTGTGCCATTTCTTATTATTAATTTATGGACATCTATGGTTTGATTTTTTTTTTTTTTTTGCCTGTGTGGGTTTTTACGAACAGCTGGTGAGAAATGCATGTCAATAGCACCTTTAGAAATGTATTTACTTTGAAAATTGGTTATGTGTTCAATACTTATTTCATGTCTTGTATGTGGTCTTCAAGGTATATGAGATATTTCATTATTCTATTCCAAATTAATTCGCCTTAACATTTAACACTTGAATCCTACATATTACCCATCATAGTGTTCTTTTTTTTATGGTTCGTATATTAGTAGTGGAACGTGGTTATGAGATAACCTCATAATAGTTCCGTGCTCTTTGAGTCTAAACTCCAAGCTTGTCTGATGCTTTCCCACAAAATCTGCAAAAGATTAAAGGTATAAAGAAACATTTTTCCCCTATTCTTCATCTTCTATCTACCTCGCCCTGTCATTATGTGTAATTTTGAGAGGTGCTGTAAGAACATGAGCAAAACCGGAGCCCATAGTCTCCTCCAAAAGTAGAGGAACCTATCTCTAAACAGCTGTTTTTGGATTATTTTCCCTTCATTAATACAAAGCAAGTCACTGGTTTGTTAGTTGAGTGTGATGACCTTAAGGTCCCTTTACATGTAAGACTAAAGTTGAACAAACCTGTTGATATCGAAGGGATATCGAAGGGAACCTCCAAATTTTCCCCCAATAGATGATGATGGGGTCAGGGCGATCTCTTCATGGTATCCTGGTGGCTTAGGTTTCATGGATAGACTTTGCACTAGGAGATCCAAGGTCAGCCTTGGCCTGCACTATGTAACCCCAATAACGGGATCAGGATTTTCCCAGGGGCCCCCAAATTTAATCCATGTTGTGTTTTTTTTTATACTAAATTGGGCTAGAAGAGGATAATTAAAAAGTAGAGTCAATGCCAAGAAAGGAACAAAATGGTCAAGCAGAAGAATAAAAAAGACTAAGGTCAAGGTTAGAAACAGGAATCGGAGCAGTAACAGGGAGACTGGGGTGAACCAAAGTAAGTGAACATATAACTGGCAACCAGAGCCAGGGGTTTGACAGTGTAACAAGCTCTGCCAAGAGTCACAAAAGGGAATAATGAAAGGAAATCAATGCCAAGGAACAAAATTGTCAAGCAGAAGAATAATAAACTCTAAAGTCAAGGTTAGAAAAAGGAATTAGAGGAGTAAGAGGGAGACTGGGGTGAACCAAAGTAAGCGAACTTATAACTGGCATCCAGAGCCAGGGGTTTAACATTGTAAGAAGCACTGCCAAGAGTCACAAAAGGGAATACTGAAAGAAGATCAATGCCAAGTAAGGAACAAAATTGTCAAGCAGAAGAATAATAAAGACTCAGGTTGAGTTTAGAAAATGGAATCAAACTATCAGAGCAGTAAGAAGGAGACTGGGGTGGACCAAAGTAAGCAAACCTATAACTGTCATCCAGATCCAGGGGTTTGATATTGTAAGAAGCCGAAGCCCTGCCAAGAACCACAAAAGGGAATAATGAAATGATCAAGTAGAGGGAAAAATTGTTCACTGCCTAAAATATCAAACCAAACTGCTGCAGTGTCACTGCGCAATGCCCGAATTGTGCCATTTGATGGTAGAGGCAGAAGAAAGGGCGAGCACAGACTACATAGATTTAAGAGTTGAGGGGAGAAAGATCTGAATCTTGAGCTGAATTTCAGTGGCTGATCATTTTGTCATGAGTTTAATGCCCATACCGGCGTCCTTGCACTCTCCTGCCCCTCTCTCTCAGTAAGTACGTCAGTTTCCTCACCTGTCCAGGCATCCTGCGGTGGTAGTCCCTTCCCCATCCCATGCTGCTGCCTCATGGAGCACATGGGTCTTGCATGCTTCTGGCCTCTGTACGTAGGGTGCACCAATGGCCAAGTCCCTTTCTGAAAGGGCCAGCATCCTCCTTACCCGGAAGTGCCTCCCAGGTCAGCTAGGAGGCTGTAGGTACTTAAGGCACCTCTGCGCGATGGAAGGTGCCTGGGAAATGAGTTAGTTTCATTGCTAGTTGTCAGGTCTCTTAGTGCTGCTGCTGATGATATTGTGCTGTATGCTGCTATTCATATTTCGGTGCTTTGCTACTTTGCTATTCCACTGCTGCCGGTACCATCCACGCCAGCCAGCTTACACTTATACGTCTACATGCTGGTCGATGCTGCTGTATCATCCAGCCATCCATCCATCCATCCAGACAGCCATCCATCCCGGATGCAACTCTTAACATTGGCTGCTGTAATCTAATCCTAAAGACTGTCGTTCCCGATCCACTAGGGCCAGTGATTGCAGCACCAATCTTCCCAAGTGGCACCCAGACTCATACCTGCAGCGTAACACCCTCACCATCAGGGAGAAAGCCAGGTATAGGTTCCTAGTCAAGCCCTTCTGGATTTTCTGTGTGTTGTGGCCCAGTGGGTTCACTAACAGCTCTGCTTGCCCGGCGAGCATAACACTAGGGTGTAATCCACTACAAATGGTGTCATAGAGGACATATAAGCAGTCAGCTGAAAAAGTTGTCCTGTGTATGGGGGAATTAGGACAGATAGCATATGATGAAACAGTTGTTTGGTGTACAAATATGAATGATGGCCATTAGTTATGCTGCTAAGCTCTGATATTGACCTATATGGCAGCTATTACCAATACTTGTGTAGCGCCCCTAAAGCCATCAGGAGCTACAGGGAACTGCATCCAGTCAAAGATGCAGGGCCTACCCCCAGGGACCCAGAAGACCAATGCCGGTAACACCACAACACACATATATTCCCTGTTTTTTCCTTCCTCAAGAACTGGTGACAAGCGAGGGTTGGACCCAATGGATGGCCACTTAGGGGTGGAACCGATCCAGTCCACTAAACAACGACCAGGGAGGAGGGGTCAGACAGTCAGTAAGTGGAAGTGAAAGGAGACGGACGTAACCGTACTGACGGAAGAATGTAACAGTGACCTGTCAGGCTCAGGCGTGTGGTTGCTGAAGGAGTATGGTGGAGTACTCTCGGAACCATAGCACCGGCGGGGTGCAGAGCCCAACGTCAGGAAAATGCTCCAGGCAGACCTGTTAAATCTGCACAGTGAGGGGACAATCCAGGACCTCACTGACCGTAGAGTCCGGTGCACAGCAGTGACGGGGCCTAAGGACCGACCCGAAAGGGTTCAAACTGCCTTCCATATGTACCAGAACCGAAAGACAACCAAGAAGGGACCCCCAGACGCTCCAAGCCACGGGGACCAACCAACCAGAAACAGGTGCATGGGAACTAAGCCACCACTTGTGTGGTCTACCTTCTTTCCGCGCTCTTTTATAAACAACGGACATAAATAACAAACACCATCATTTACCCCCTGGGGCCCAGCCCTACTTGCGGAGGGCCACAACATCCAGGCTGCCATTAACATCAGCCCCAGTAGTGAGAGACTATGCTCCATCCATATAGTGGCATCACAAGAAAAACTTTAAATACTCTCCCTGTATATACCCCTTTTTAAAAGCGACTCCCCCATGGTCATGGAACCGGCCATTACACCCGTGACACTTCCCCGAAAAAACAGGTTCGCGACTGAGTACCTCATAACCCTGGGGTGCGACACATGCCACCAAAGAGACAATTATCCTTCCTTCTGGGAAAAATGGCTGATTTGCCTGGCCTTTTTCCCAGGGAGTATGTCCTTGTCTCCTCAAGGAGAAACGGGATCCAGAGATATATGTCCTATATATAGATAACAAGACCTGTGTATGTCAATAAGGACAACTCTAGGCCATGAACTCTTTCTTGGTCTTCCGAACAATAGTAAAAAAAAGCTAACTAGAGCTCCTTTAGACTGTACGGTACAAAAGGAAACAAACAAGGACGCTGCCTTCCTATGTAAAGTATAAAAAATATCCTCAGTTGCAGGATACAAGTGGTGGCTCCCCGTGGATTCTTGGTGTTGGAGGATGTTGTCCCGTGGGGGTCCAGGAAGTTCTGAGCTGCACGGTGGAGACCTCGTACTACAGAGATTCCTTTGACATGGAAGAAAAATGCAGTCACCACTGATGGCTATATGAGTTATGTAGCAAAAAAAGTTTCCTAACCCGGAGAGAACATTTTGCCTCCATATTTCTCGAGAATTGTCTCTCCAGGAAGGAAGGAGACAAACTCTAGTGCCATCTATTAGAAGTAGCAATCCTAAAAGTCAAAAGTGACCCTTTAATGAGCCTTTTCATATGACTTAAGATTTATACCAGATCAGAACCCCAATTTGAAGACACGATGTTTCGAAGTGATTGCCCCTCGTCATCGCAAAGTATAAGATCTGATCTGGTTGTATGAGAAGCTATAGTGGGGTCTAAGGGATTTCTCGAGAAAACACTTAGCGTTCTACAAAACACCCTAAAGAGATATTTCTGATTTGAGGTTTCTTGTAGGAATCTTGCAAAAAAAAGGAATCAAGTGATTCTTCCAAATTGAATAATCTGTTAAATGGGTCTTCTAGCAATAAAACAAATGGCCAAGCAAGCTATCCACCCAGTCCCCAATCTCTCCCCACCTGTCTTGAAGTGATGACATTTTATTATATCTTTTCATGGGACAACACTGAAGATATGACTCTTTGATACAATATACAGTGTCAGTGTGCAGCTTGTTTAACAGTGTAAATTTGATGCCCTCTATGAAACTCAACACACAACCATTAATGTCTAAACGGCTGGCCATAAAAGTGAGTACACCCCAAAGTGAAAATGGCCAATGTCTGAATATTTTGTGTTGCCTCCATTATTTTCCAGCACGGCCTTACCTCTCTTGGGCGTGGATCCTCTTCCATCCTTCATGACGACATCCCACAGCTGGTGGAGGTTGGAGACCTTGCGCTCTTCTACCTTCCATTTGAGCAGGCCCCAAAGACGCTCCATAGGGTTTAAGTCTGAAGATGTGCTTACCCAGTCAAGAAAAATTTTCCTCAGTTTCCTTAGCAAGGCAGTGGTGATCTTGAAGGTGTTTGGGGTCATTATGATGTTGGAATATGAAGGGAGGGGATCATACTTTTCTTCAGTGTGTCACTGTATATACAGTATTGGCATTCATGTTTCCCTCAATGAACTGTAGCCCCCACAGCCGGCAGCACTCATGCAGCCACAAACCATGACACTTCTCCATCATGCCTGACTGTAGGCAGGGCACATTTGTTTTTCTCCTTCTCACCTGGTAGCCATCACACACACTGACACCATCTTAACTAAATAATTGTATTTCATCAGACCACAGGACAGCCTTCTAACAATCCATGTCATTACTCTTCTTGTTTTCCGCAAACTGTTTGTGGGCCTTCTTGTTCAAGATCTTTAGAAGAGGCTTCTTCTGGGATGACGGGCATGAAGACCAATGTAATGTAGTGTGTGGCATATGGTCAGAGCACTGACAGGTGGACACCTCAATCCCTATAACCTCTATAGTGTGTAGCGTATGGTCTGAGAGCCAACAGGTGGACCCCCCACCCCTGTAACCTCTAGAGTGTGCAGTGTATGGTCTGAGAGTCATCAGATGGACCCCCCCCACACACCTGTGCAACCTCTGTAGCAATGCTGGCAGCACTAAACTCTGGATATGACGCTGAACACTCAGCTTCTGTTGTAGGCCTGTTCTGAGTGGATCCCATCTGATTATAGCTCTGAATGGTTTTGGCCACCGTGCTGCAGCTTGGTGTCAGGGTGGAGGCAATCTTCTTAAAACTTTGGCCATTTTTCTGTAGAGTAATATTTTTTTTCAGATGCTCAGATAATTCTTTGCCTTGAGGAGCCATGCTGACTCCAGTGACCAAGTATGAGAGAGTGTGTGAACAATGACACAGGATTTAAAACCCTGCCCCCCCCATGCACACCTGAGACCTTGTCACACTAATGAGTCACATGATTATGGGGGGGATGAA